>NW_017259225.1:877550-887940 GCF_001594045.1 Atta colombica | reverse complement strand
ACATGCAGCAATGTATTCGTTACAGTTTTCGCGAACAAAGATCCGGATCGGATGTTACAATTTGGTGGATATCTATTTACGTACGTACGTATATATATATATATATATGTATGTATGTATGAACATTCCTTTTTTCTTTTAATTATTAGATTTTATTGTCGTGAAACGGTTCTTTGCATCTTGTTCATCTTGGATTATGTATTTTCGAATCATCATGTATTATCTAGCGAAATTCATTTGGTCTTTGAAGTAGTTTTGATAGCAAAACAAAACAAATTGCAGCACAGGTTATAAACTAAGTAATAATATATTGGAATACATGGCTTTAATGATTTTTCATAATTTATTTATTCTTACGCTTTGATTATCTTTTGATTATTTAGACTGATCTAAAATTAATAGACTGATAACATTTATCATTCAAAGTTTGTTCACAGTATCATAGATAATTATTTTTATGATTATTTTTATGACAATATTTGATTCATTTTCTTTCTTGTTTTTCCTTTTTTTATTCTTTTATTTGATATTTAAAACTTTACAATGCCGTCCTGTAACATTAAAGTACAGAAAAATTAATGTTACACATAAAATAATTACTTTTTTGCTTATCAATTTTAATTCTTTTAAATATGTAATATAATTATTTTTCATATGAGTAATTGCAATATTTTGTCATAAAATACATCTACGATGCTGTACAATCAAATGATAACAATTGACTAATATTTTTTACAGTTCCTTTCAAGTTCTGCTTAGATTATGTTCTTCTTTATATATATATTTATAAATTTAAGAGTGGATAAGATAAGAAGATAGTTATTAATGACATTTTGTCGGCTAATCCTACCCTATAAACGTTTTTGCTCTAATTATACATTGTTTCGACAAACTTAACAGTAAAAACCAAATGTTTATCAATTAACTCATTTAATAACTATTTTGTATATTATATTAAAAATAGCAATCGATGATATCGCATTCTCGCAGAAAAGTGATGTAAGTCGAAATTTTTTAAATTTTGTATTATGTGCGAATTATTCTAAATACTTCTGCCTTTAATTAGGAAAAATGACAAATTGAATATTTTCTTAATAAAATAAATCAAAAGAAGAATAGTTTTTCGATGTAACGTAATACTGATGATACCATAACAAAATTAATACCTATATTACTTCTAGAGATTTACTCTAACTTATGTTTAATACTATAGTAAATAATTAATTTAAAAATACATTATTTTCTTTTCTTTTAAAAAATTTAATATTTTACTTGTGTTACTTTTCTTGCAAGTGTACGATGTGTGCCTACTATTTTTTTAATATATATTGAAAAAGTACACACACACACACACACACACAGTTTTATACATATATTTATATATAACCTCACTATATAAGCAATGAAAAATGATCTGAAGACTATTGATTAATTATTTTCGTATGTGATTAGAGGTCTTATGACTAATTTTTTTATTGTATCCAAAATATCGAATATTTGCAATTTGTTGCTCATTAATCATTCAAATCCAAGATATAGAGCATTAAATGTTTTCTACATTTGTAGAAGAATAAGCATGAAATGTACTGCGTTCGATATCATGGACAAAAATCATCGCGATATTTGTTTTGCTCACATTGAACGTGTTAATTATAATTAGCATTTAAAAAAAAAACAATGTTGTGTTCTTTTATTTTAGTCATTGACATTTTCATCATTTAATCAATTGTATTCTGTAACGATTGTAAAGTTTCGAAATTCTCTCAATAATTAATCAAGCATACGTATTAGTTTTTAATACATTTAACGATACGTTCTGGTGAAATGGAAGAAGTAGTCTAACAGTTGCGGCTCGCAATTTCGCAATTTAGTAGCCTGATTTCTTTTTTGTTATTAAATGCCCTACATAACATATAGACAGCGTCTAGAGACGTGGAAAGGTTACCAAAGCTTAGATAGGGAAGATAAAGTCTTAGTTTGTTACTTATCCGTGATCTTTGTAATCTCGAGAGAAACTTTGATTTTCGTTAGTCGTAACAATCGAGTGAGATTTATCGTTATTAATATCTCGACACTGCCAACTTCTTCCTATGCACTAGATCATCAGGGACGTTGTTTTCGTCCATTCTCTCTATTTTTCTTTACTCGTCTAGCATGTTTTCGTCTAGCATATCATATATCCATCTGTAATCAGTCTGTTTTTTTATTGATAATGATGATGATGATGATGATGATGATGATGATGATGATGATGATGATGATGATGAAGAAAAAAGTAGCAAATAAATGTTTTTCCATTCAAGGACTGGTCTCTTTTTATTTATCTCACCACACGACATTGTCGATTATCCTTGTCAAAATTATTTCTCACTTGGCTTGAATGGAAAAACCCAAGCGCGAATAACTTTCAGATGTTGGTTCTGGAAATCGTATACGTACGATGAAAGAAAAAGAGAAGAGAGAAAAATCTACTTTTCATCTAATTTTTGGATTTGTCGCATCATCTATCTTCACGAAAACGTGCCATTTCCTTATTTTGATTTATTTTTTAAAATTATTCTCGTTTTTTCGGTTGCTTTTCTTTGTTTTATTATAATAATTTATTATAATAATTTTTCCATTTCAATTGCCAAGAGTGAAAAATTATCCATCGTTTCCTGCGTCGCCCTATTGATATCGAGTCTTTGTTAAACATATAACATTTTGAAACATGAATATAATGCATCAATCTGACAAACATAGCCTACATACGATTAAAAATAAGACTCGATCTTCTCTCTCTCTCTCTCTCTCTCTCTCTCTTGAAATTTTCTTACTTCGTTTATTACTATTTGTTTTGAAAGATCTTAATAATATTTAAAAAGTGATGATAAATATAATAAAATTTAAAATAACATATCCCTTAAACAGAGTGTATACGATAAAAATTTTGAAAAAATAAAAAATTATAAAATCTTTTAAAATAAAATAAAAATTTAAAATAAAAATTATAAAATATTTTATAATTTAAACAAATATATGTTTAAAATATCAGGTAATAAAGGCTATGTAATAAAAAATTATTAAAAAATGTATATTATGATTATTAAGAAAAATTGCAATTGAGAAGTGTGCTGGATTTTGTCAATTTACATGAATTTATGTAGAATAATATTTTAATTTCAGAAATTTAAATTTGTATATCATTGTCATTACTATCATTATGTTCACATCGAATATATTTAATACAAACGTATAAATACAAAAACGTATAAATACAAACGAAATATTACACATCTAAATCGATAATGAAACAACAGTTAGATACAGCAGTTAAACAATTTTAAATGCGGCGATACTATTTTAGATTCAAATCCACTCGCTTAGGTTATTATTACGGTTTTTTAATATAAATTATGTTGTCTTTCGAAAATAGTCTTAGATTGCAGATTGGCATATGGTGGGTATAACATACAATATATATATTGTAAAAAACGTGTGTTTTGCAATGTATAACGAGTGTTCTTCTCTACGACTGTTTTCTTCTTTCTATTTCCTGTTTTTTTCTTCGAATTACCGATCAGTTATTTGCACGATTGAATGTACTGACCGAAATGTGTCGGCGAGTGTATAAGAGAGCCGAGTTTTGTAATTTTTTTTGAAAACTTTTAAACAAATATTGCTGCTCCCTTATTATTGCTTTTGGATTTGTGTATAAATCCTGCTGTGTGTGTATCGAGAGGCAGTAGGAAGCTTTCATGTGTATACATTATTTATACATACAGTGACTGGAAAAAGTATTCATACAGGAAAAAAAATTTTATTTAAAAAAACTTTATTTATAGTAAATAAATAACATTAATGAACAATTTTACAACGAAATGTTCTGTCCTAATATAAACAAAAGAATTTTGTGTGTTCTTAAAAACTAAATGTATGAACTGTATGAATTTGAATCTTTTGCGTGTCCAAATAATACATTTTTTATTTTTGTTTACTTTTAAGATAACTTTTATTATTACATATCTTTTTAGGAAAAATAATTTAAATAAATATACAATTATTTTATTGTTTATTAATAAATTTTTAAATTTCTAATTAATGTTTACTTTTTAAAAATAAGATTTTTTAAAAAGATATGCGAATACTTTTTAGACTCATTGTATATAAAATGAGTATTATACATTGTATGTATAAATGAGTATATGGAAATCGTAAAAGCGAGTTCTATGAAACAGCAGGATGGCAGTGAGTTAACGATACGAAAGAACATATATAGAACACAATTGTTGGTTGAACTTTTTGTGCGGTTTTTCATGCATTATGTTTTTTCTGATGATCTCTTTCAGCATCGGGTGCGGGTGGACAAGAACGAAGGGTCAGCATGCGGTTGCATCGTAGGGATACGCTACTAGCTGCTGCAGGAGAAATGCAGCCCAAGTCCAAGTGAGTTGCTACACAATATAGAACTAAATCTGCTAAACGACTGGGTATAACTTGCTCTACTGAAATCCGCGGACATTTTCGAAGACTATGTAAGCTTGCACAGACAATAAACTATTTCGAGAAACGTTAGTTATTTCGATTGTAATTAGTGTAATACAGATAATAGGAAAGTTTTGACTTTAGAAAACGTAGACAATGCAAGACTTTCTTTATTATTATATATTTGGAATGATGTTAAAGTACGTCGCTGCATTTTGTAATTTTCTTCGATCAATTTGAGTTTTTCTTATATTCTTCGAAACATTAATATCCTTGGGATTATAATTTCTAAGGATAGAAATATATAATAAAATTTGGGTATTTTCGTATCTTTTTTTAAAATTAACTTCAGATTTTTTTTGTTTAGTTTTTAAGATGTTAGATATCAGTTGAATAATTAAAAAAGAAAGTGAAAAAGAGAGAAAAATCAATTAACAAATACGCTGCGAATGTTGGTGACTTATTTTAAAATCACTTCATATATATAGAATTCTTCACATCGGTAAATGTTTAGAGCTTGTTACACTCTCGTTTTTGATTGCATGAACATTGCACATTTGGGGACAAAAATTACATTCTAAGCCTGTTTTCAATTGTACTTATATTTGTATATTGAACTCCTGTGTGATTATAATGCTAAAGGTGACCCTACACGATCAATAATGCTTATCAGTAATACTGACAGTATATATCAATATTTTTAGTATTTTACAACCTTACTCGAGCAGGATTATTAACAATATATTTCACTATAATTTTATATACACTATCTATTGTTGTGAACACACACACACACGCGCGCGCGCGCACGGATTCTAAAGTGGTACTGATGCTCGAGAATCAAATTCCAGATTCATTATCAACATTCTATTTATATTAATCCATCAATTACCACGGTACCTTTAATCGGGTTTAATAACTGTAAATCAATTGAAACTTATCAATCATAAATTCATAACTATTTCTGTGAAGAATGGAATGATTATGATTATTCATAACGGATATTAAACTCGATAAAGGGTGCCATATAAATGTAGTTAATATTGATTGCGTTCGAAAACATCATTTTGATGCCGCGGATTCATCATGTCTTTGTTTAACATTAAATGTTGATCGTGTTAAGATCACCTTAAGTATGTAAATTTATAGTATATTAATGATGGTGTAAGTTCTATTTTTTAATTTTATCACTACATATTTATAGCTCTTATCAAATTTCACGATTTATTGGTACGTGATAAAAAAATCGATTTTAAGATTGCCATTTATGTTATGCTTGTGCAAACGCTAGATCATATATTCGGTACGCGTTAGTTGAATGGAAGCTTAATTTTGGTAGGAAGGTGGTGTCGCAATACCGTGGCATGGTACTTTAATTAATTATGTTAATTGAGGATAAATGGAGATTGAAGAAGATAGAGAGATACATTTTGTCATTTGGAAAGAATTCTCAATCTGCATATTTGTATATAGGATGTCTTGTTATATTATTTTTTAATGGTATATTTTTTTAGAACATATGATAGTAATTCTTTTACAAATGACTGAACATTATTTATTTTTCCGCAGATTTAATTTTATAAAGACGTAAGTAGATAGCATCTTATTTTTTATATAATTTACAAATAGTTATAAATATTTTTAAAGATAAAAAGTGACTACCTCCGAAATGAGTGTATCATAATATTTTTGCTTCAAAAGATTGTCCATAAAATTATGAATATACACATATTCATGGCATAGTAATGAAGACATTCTATATATGCTACTGGTATGCGAGGAGTATTGAGTAAAAAAAAACATCAAGTATATATTCATTCATATTTAACTTACATACAAGCATTCTCTCCAAATGAAAATCAGAAGTTATTATTGCTTGCTGTCAATTGCACTTTCGTAATGACACAAGATATTCCGGAAAATGTGATTACCTCTCATAAGCATATAGATGAAAAAAATTAAAATTAATATAAATTTCTATAATTTTTCTCTACGATGCCGAGATATTTATCTTTTAAGTTAAGATCTCTGAAAAGTATATTTTTTAAATAATTTATAATAATTAATTTTCATCTTAAGTAAAGATTTTTAAAATAGTGCAATAGATTTATTAGTATTATCAGAGAACCAAAAGCGATCTACTTTTGAGTCATCTAAATTTTTTAATATCTGCGTGTATACAGGGTGTTTCGTAAATTTTTACCAAGCGCTTTTGTGTAGATGGAGCAGACTAAACTGACTCGAAAAGTACCAAATACCATCAACTTTACAAAAAACTACAAGAGACAAAAATCATTTATTCTAGAGAAGAAGTCTCTTATAGTTTTTAGAGTTCGTAGAACTCTAAGAATTTTAAAAAAATTTTTTTATTATTATACTTTCTTATTTTTACCAACCATAAGAAAATACGGTATTAAAAAATTCTGAAAAAATTCTCAGAACTTTAGAGAGAAGAAAATAAACAATTTTTGTCTCTCGCTGTTTTCTTGTTGATAGTATTTGAGTAAATAATTATTGAAAATCAATATTCAGCGATTTTTAATAATTAATATCTTGTTAATTGCAAAATGGTAGAGGATTTTTCGACTCAATTTAGTTCGCTCTATCTAACAAAAACGCTTGATGGAGTGGAGATCTGGGGATGGAAAGAAAGAGGAAGTCTTGAGAAAATTATTGATGGATTATAATATATGAGATGAAATATTCAATATAGAATTCTGCATCCCAAGATATGTGATATTGAAGGAAGTAGCTATGGTATATATAAATTAAGGATTAAGGCTGGGGTATAAGAGCTGTAAGATAGAGAAGAAAATAAAGAAAACAAGAAAAGATAGATCTATTAGAAATTTTATTCTATTTTAATCTAGAAAAAAACTCACTTGATTATAATAGAGAAGGTACACTTTTATTTAGATGATGAAATAATAAATTGAATTAGAATTTATTAAAACAAAACAGATTTAGTCGAAATTATAAAAAAAATATTCGATATGGTCGGTCCTTCCCATGAATCTTTCTCGATGAATCAAGAATTGCTGTATCTTGTATGTTAGAGTTGTAAAAAGTAAGAAATTATCTTAAATCGAGTTTTTTGCAATTTTGACTAAATCTATTTTGTTTTAGTAAATTCTGCATGCTCATGAGAGATTGTTCAATTATTCCGAAACATCTTGTATAATTATTATATTATTTTTTTTAATAAATTATATTAGAATATGATTAACAAACTAATATTAAAAAATATGCAACGCATAATATAATTCCTATATCGAAGAATATATCTCTAATTGCCTGTGGCTTGCGTTGGCCTGGTCTACTATATATATAATTTTGAGACTATCGCATGTGATTTTAACAAAGAAATAATTTTTAAATAATTTTCTTGATTGTTAGATTCAAATCCAATTATACTTGATGTTATTGGGATGCCCAAAACACAAATATCGCACCAAAATAAAAATTTATAGTATTATTTCTTAACGTATGGAACATTATACTTAAAAGAAAAACATTTTTCATAATAAGTAAAAAATAAATAAAAAAATTTTTATAAATTGGTATTTACTGTGTTTAAAAAATTTAATTTGTGATATTCTATCATATCAGTATGTTATGGTACTAATAATAAGATTGTAACTATATCTTATGTTGGTTAAAAAAATATTAAATTAAGATAGGAAAATTAAGATAGGAATTAAACGATCCTTAATAAAATTGATTAAAAAATGAGTATTTTCTAGAACGCGCTTTACATTGTTTTCACTTTTTATATAAATATAATTTTATATAACATAATGAACATCAAATGTTTACGATTTTTCATGTCTAAGGTTTAAGTAAACGAACAAAATATAAATTTGACATCTGTCGCACAAATTACATCTCAAAAATTAGAGATTTAATTTTTAAATTAACTGAAATTAATTTTTTTTTTTTTTTTAATGATACTTTTAATATTAATTTAGTGTGTACTGTGTGGGGGCATCTTTTCGAATAACTGTACACGTAAAAATGCACGTTTTAACGTTCTAAATTTTTTTCAAGCATTCGATACATATCTATTTTGCAATCTAATTAAAGCATAGATACGCAAACTTATTCGGTAATTCAAAATTCATCAAAATTCCGCTTTATGTTCTTTCGTTGACTTTTTTTCAGGTAACCGAAAGCTATCGCACTAATTCTAAATGACAAAAATAGACAAAGAGGGAACGAAATTCTCTGCTGTGCCACGGTAGAGGACGCCGATCATGAAAAACTCTGATCATGGGGAAAACTTTCATCGTGCGAGCCTTCTCTCCAAGTTCATTCCTCCTCACAAGCTTGTCGGTATCATCAATCAATTTATTCATATCGTAAGAGAATCTTGCGCGAGAGAACTTTGCAATATTAGTATAATTTAGCGGGAAATGAAGAACACACAAGTAATTCTTACATTACATAATATCTTCATTCGATAATGTCTCTCCATTTAAATGTTATCGAAAAAGATTAAACATGTCTTCAAAGGCGAGAGACATGTTAAAAGAAAGAACAACGAATATTTTAATGAAGTTTGTTTCTTTTGAGACTTGCTATTAACATTTACCCTCGCTATAACTACATTGTATTTTATCATGAAGGACAATTTTATTCAATTTTACATTGTCTCATGTTAATATCAATCGATTATTCAATCTTACATAATGAAATCATAGAGAAAAGGAGCCGAGTAAAAGCGAAACTGGGGAGATTAGATGTAATGAACGAGAGAAGGAGCGCCGGAAAAGAAAAAAAGAGAGAGGGAGAGGAGAACCTTTAGCTCATTTAAGTGGTGAAGACGGTGACGCGCTAATGTCGCTGTTTTGTGTATCTTTTGTTTTGGAAGCGCCAATGCGACGGCAATCGTCCCACCCACTCTGATGGTCAGGCGGGCAAGCGTGCAACACAACAAGTGAATCAGCAGCAGCAATAGCGGATTCATCGTCATCGAAACGACCAGTAGCGTTCATCGAAATCGGCGACTGGCGATTACCTTTGTCTGCACAGCGCTTTCCCATTACCGCAAGCCGGAAATGAATTTGCGTATGGTATCGCACGGCTATTCGGCGAACGGTAACCGATTTTTCCATATCACGACATCATAAAGATCATCAGTAATAAGACTGGCGTGTACTGAATGGTGGTGCCCATGACATATGCAACGTCTGCAGAAATGTATGGAAACAACCGCGTTCCAAGTGCCGAGTGGAAACGAAAGGATAAGAAGAGAAAAACGAGTCGTTAATCTTCAATGCACGTGTTAAAAATGAAAACATAGCGTTGCGGCGAATTATAGTAACAAGATGTGGCTATCAACACTCATCGCGTCTTAAGACGCAACGAAGCAACTTCTTATTGCGGCGTGATTCTCAGGAGATTCGGTAGTCGCGTGAGTCGAGTCTACTAGAACTTTCTTTCTTGCAATCGAAGCAAGTTCTATCTGGACAACACCTCTCAACAGCGATGTTGAGGAAGATATAACGACGCTTAAAAATTACCGAACCCCTCGCGTCTTCTGCACGCAGGATGACGAAACGCGATCGTTTTCTCTTTTTTTTTCTTCCGTGACGAATCGCAAATGTACAGTACGCGGTTTCGATGATGGATTCTCGCAGTTGTTCATAATCTATAACAGCATGAGCGTACTTCGGACGACATTCACAGTTTTTACAATAACGTGAGTTACGGTCGAGCTGGCCAGCTTTGCTTCCTTTGAATTCGCATTACATAATGCCACTCATATGTGTATAAACTACAAAATACTTTATGAGTAAAGCAAATTATATTCATCGAAGTTTGGTAGCGTGATTATATCGTTTTCAAAAGGTAGCGGCATTTGTCAGATAGTAACGAAGTGCGAACGCGCATGTATCGTAACGGAAAACTGCGACGATATATTAAA
>NW_017259225.1:873913-877450 GCF_001594045.1 Atta colombica | reverse complement strand
CGCGCGCGCGCACGCATATATATATATATATATAAATTGTTCTCGACTAATAGTACAGATATTCTATTTGTAAATTTACATGTATCCTTTGTAATTTCTAAAAACTTAAATTTGTTTAATGTTACGTAAGTCCATCTTAGTGACTTATGTAATTATCTGTTAATGAAGTTGACTTGGCGAGATTATCGTTCGATTTTCACGAGGCAGCCACGAGAACTAATATAGTTTCGTGCTAATATTATCGTATTCTGCTCCATTTAGCCGAATACGTTTGTATAAATGTAGAATATTTTTTTGTATAAGTCGCAACGTGTACATAAACCAGATGCATCGATAATCGAGAAACTAATATGTGTAAATCTATCACGAATTTTGCACAAAATAGAAACGATGTTTTCAAAAGATACAAACGGAGATATAGATGCCTGTCAGTATCGAGAGGATCACGGGAAAAAGCCAATAAATCCAACCGCAATTAAAATTTTACGTATTCAAAACCACTGAAACATAGTGTAGTTCATGTCCTAAATTTGGAGTGTTGTTGCTCCAACCGGATCGATGATAAAAATAGACATCAGGGAATCATCCGTGTCCAAGAGAATAACAAAAAAATCGCAAAGCATTAAATTTACGAGTTATTTTCCGAGAGAATTTTATTGAAGATGGTATATATGATCTCTTTCTTAGTCTCACTGAAGCGATTTTACATCGATTTATGGCACGGTGATAGAACATCAAGATCGTAATTATTTCGTTAAGAAGTTCTAGTTAAACGATCATACAGAACGTAGTACAATGGGTGCGCAAGGAGAAGACAGTACGTCTAGTTTTTAGGAACAATTCGTTCGGTTGTGTTAGCTAATAAGATGAAGAAGAAACACGATTGCGAGTTTCCGAGGAACGTTTCTATCTTATCGGCATCGATCGGGCGTACTGTACAAGTGCAGTATTACGTGTGATGGATTATGTACATATACATCACCGCGGTTCATATTACCTACCGTTACCGTAATCGTGCGTTCTAAGGAGACGAGAGGTGTACGAAATCAAGCTCGGAAATGGACACGGGCAATTAATCGTTGTCTATAATGACCGACGTGACCTCTCCTCGCTCCGCGACAAACCCACGTGCCCTTCCCTTTTGTACGGCAACAATATTAACCGAGAACGTAAGAAGCGATTTATCCACATTCTCGGTTCTGCTCACCGATTTCTCCTCTTATCACTTTTATTTCTTTCAATGAATCTATCTCAAGAGATGAACGAGGATATGATATGTGGCGAATTGCGCGCGGTACGTGTAAAGAAAGCAAATATTGGTGAGCATTACCGAGGCTTCATTCTACTAACGTGTGTATGTTTCGTGTTTGTAACAAATGTATGCATGTATTTGTGTGCTTGTATGTCGAGCATGTGCGAAATTTTTGCGCGTAAAGTAGGCAAAGATGAAGGGATGATGGATCGGGAGAGACAGCGAATAAGGTATACGTGCGTGCGTGCAAGCGTACTCTAATGAAGAGAAGAATCCCGAGAGAAAACACGTGCCGCATTTCTGATCGAGCTCTCGTATTCGTATCCTGTTAACGCATCTGTAAAGATTGTATATACAGCTTCGTTTCATGTTAGTGAAACAATTACGTGGGCGAATAAGATATGTGATCAAAGATACGAATACGGATCAATGAAGGGACTTGAAGCGTTCGTGTTACCGAGTTAAGAATTCCCCAATTCCGTTCCCTTATCGTTCCATCAAAAAATCTCATTGTTCTCGTCTTCTCCTGTCTCTCATCATCCTCCCCTCGCTTCAGTTTTCTTCCTAACATTGTGTCTTACACAATACATTGTACAAGGCACGTTCCATATGAAGAAGAGTGGAGAAAATGAAAAAAAAAACGTGATAAAAAATTATTCGTATAGATATATTATACCGACACCGTGTTTTTCTATGTATCTTTTTTTTTCTTTTTTTTTCATAGGGTATTACTACTACCACTACTACTACTATCATATTATTACTATTACTACTACGACTATTATCGTTACAACTATTGCTGCTGCTATTGCTAATTGTTATTATGTTGTATATCTCTCATATAGTCCGAATCCTGAAACGATCTATTCGAAACGACGAGAGAAGGACGAGGACAAAGCGATATACTCGGACGGCATGCACAACCACGTATTCTTAAAGATTTTCAAGTAAGAAATTGGACATCATACATTTGATCAACCATATTTTTCAGGGACTGTTTAAGATAGAATGAAATAGATCACGCATCTTGAAAAATATAACAGATCAATCATATAGTATCCAATCTCTTAAGGATCTCTACATATTCTGATCATTACGTTGTATACACGAACCTCTTCATTTCCTTTCGCACAGAGTGTCAAATTAATAAATCAATTGTTTGAAAGCATTCAAAAATCACCAATCGAAACATTTTTCTCAAATTATCTGCGTCTGCGTTTTATAACAAAATGTTTTGGACAATTTGATATTATTACTTCAAAGTCAGGGAGAGACGAAGCGATTAGAAACTGACATGAAACATTTTAATTTGAATTTGCATTAATTTTAATTATGTACTAAATCGAAGATACAAGCTGTATGATATAAAAAAATAATAATCTTATATATAATATGTAAACCTTTTAAGGATTAATATCTTAACATTGTCATTTAAAGTAAAAATTTTTGAATATCATATCAAAAAACATAGGTTTTATTTTTCAAAGATTATGAAAGAACGTTGACTAGTTCAATAATATTTCTTACTCGTGAAAATTGATGTTTCCATGAAAGAGACCTTTCTACACCCTCGACAACTTTACATAATAATTTTGTCGTTAACTCAGAAGCTATGGTATTTCCTCTCTCAAGTCATCTTTCTCATAATAAATCTCATTTATCACTCCAAAGAAGTTTTCGGAGTCAATAACGTTAGTTATCAAATCTCTCTATATCGAAGAGGGAGCAAATATTTGCTCCATATTTAATACTCCATCTACAAAGTTAAAGCTATAAATAAATAATCGCTTTTTACGCTCGCTTGTATGATCTCCTTTCTTTTTATGACAACCAGAAATCTTATAATTATTAGTTATTTACATGCAATTCGTTATCACAAAAGATTTTGCTAGCGATAAAACAAAACGAATTTTACTATCACGTTTCAAAGTAATATCTCGATTGCTGATAAACATAAGAAAATTTTAATTACAATAAAACGATATGACTTCATTGTAATTTTGTATAATCATCAGAGGGGAGATTTTCCGACTTTCCATCGATTAATATATCCAAGAATATGTATACATTATGTATTAGATCAAGGAGCTTCTCTGTGCGAATTGTCGCTTTGAAGAGAGAAAAAAAACACTGCCAGTGCGAGTAGAAGTTCTTGCGTTTACCTGTTTTTGACTGACTAAAGACACGTGCGACGACGATCCGAATTTGTTGCTTCGTCCTCGTAAATTATCATAAATTCGTCGAGCGGGAAATCTTCTCAAGGTGATCGATGCCACCGCGAAGAG
>NW_017259225.1:871518-873813 GCF_001594045.1 Atta colombica | reverse complement strand
TTTTTTTTTTTTTTTTTTTTTTTTTTTTTTTTTTAATTTGCGTGGTTTGCACGAGCGCGAGGTCCAACCGAAGAATGACGGAAATTATAATTGTATAATTTACGTTTTCGATGCAAATAGGTTTCATAACGATTGATTAAAATTTGCATTTGATATAAATTATTGCGTTGTTGAAATACAAAATTGCAATTTACTTTTTTTATTTACATTTTACATTTCTATGATGTTTTCATCATTAAATTTGTTTTCCGCATTCTACGATTGGACCAGTGACTTTGGACACGAAAGGTATGCAAACTATCGTGCGAATGAAAGCTGTATAATTATTGAGAGAGAGAGAGAGAGAGAGAGAGAGAGAGAGAGAGAGAGAGAGAGAGAGAGAGAGAGAACGTGCTATGTATGTTTTTTTTCGTTGCACGATTGTGGATCATAGATTACGAGTCGTACGCGCTTGTTTGGCCGGCCTAGGGGAGCTTTCGCGAATATACGTAGAGCGTTTAGAAAGTCTCAAATGACGGCTCCAATGGCCTCCCTTGGCGATAGGATGTCACGACGACTACGGCAAGTGTCGATTAAATAAATTCGCGATTGATATTTTAAGTATACTAATTGAAATGTGTATCGAGGTGAATGATTTGTATATAACAATTATTATTATTATTATTATTATCTATTGAAGCAAGAAGAACATTGATAATATGTGCAAGTGTGCTTGAGAATAAGTGAAAAAATGAGAACGAGAAAGAGATTAGATAGTGTCCGATTGTGGCAAAAAGAGCGGTAACACCGAGAACAAATAATAAATACTGTAAAACTGTCTTTGTGTACTATATGATAAAGAAACGACACAACCATACCTATAGAAGCATTTTAATCAGTGAATGAATGAGTGAGTGCATGAGAGAGAGAGAGAGAGAGAGAGAGAGAGAGAGAGAGAGAGAGAGAGAGAGAGAGAGAAGGAAGATATGGTCTGTTTAACAAGGTGTATATTATAGCCCTGTTTCTCGATTACTTTGCATTTGTACTTCGTTCCGTCTTGACGGGAAAGTGTTAGGAATATAATCGATATTCGAACGATGAGAATGTTGACCCATATACATCTACAAATTTCTTTTTTTTTCCTTCCTGGACTCCTCTCGAAATGACTAAGAATCGACATTTCGGATAATCCTCTTTCTGTCCTTGAGGGGATCCTAAACCAACAAGAATCACCGACAATTGCAGATTATCAATTTCTCCAAATTGACTTTGCAGATCATGAAATCCTTTTATAGCAGGACTCGGCACGATTTCCACTTCTAGGCCGATGTTCGACTCGATTCCTTCCGCTATTATTCTTACTTCATCACCCCGCGCACAGTCCAAATGCGTATAACACTCGTAGATGTGAGATGCACTCGCTTTGGATGCTGTAAACTTCATTTTATCTTTTTTTTTTTTTTTTCGTTCATTATATAATTAAAATTGAATGAAGCAACGCGCGTAAGCGCTCAAGCTTACACGTTTAACACAATGCCGATCGACACCGATTTAGGCTGCGCGCGGGTTGATGAAAAAAAGGGCAGGAATCAAGGTGAAAATCGATCAACTGTGCAAGTAAATTCCAGCACTATTATAGATCGTATCAAATGATACCTTCCCCGGAAGCGTATGACACGCACAAACAATCCTGAGCTTACGAAATTGTGATCGAAGGCCTAACAAAAAAGATTTTTCAAAATTAAAGTCGATAACAATTACTTTTTTCCTCTTTTAAAGATTCGAAAATCCTTTTCCAGGATTAAAATATACACATTAATACGTGTCTAGGAGAAATTTATTCCGAGAATGACAAAAAATTTCGAAATTGAATCTTTCCGAAAAATTTTTTGTCATTCTTGGCATAAACTCCATCTCTAATACGAATGGCTTTAGGATCCTCTTAAAATTCAGTAATTTTAGTTTTTTTTTCTACCAACGAAAAAGGCATTGATAATTATTACTTGGTTCCTAATAATTGTTCGTTCTAATTAATATTTATTAATATTAATTATAACTAAATTGTTCGTTTTAATTAATATTTGTGACGAAATATTTTAGTTATTCGATTATTGTATGCTAATATTTCAATGTCACTTGCGTAAGAAATCTCTTGCAATCGACAAAATGTTGCGAATATGCACGGTGTAAATGGGTTAATTTATACACATCGTTGCACTGCGGAGTGCATTTTCCTTTCGTTGTATCTCGCACTTGCTAGATTACGTAAAACACTAACATTATTAAACATATATTATTAAAAAAATATATACAAAA
>NW_017259225.1:864124-871418 GCF_001594045.1 Atta colombica | reverse complement strand
TTTTGTATATATTTTTTTATATATATATATATATTCCTTATTTATATACATATATTACATTTTTATTTAAAAACGATAAAATATCTAATTTTGACAAAGATTGGCAATGTATCCATAGAAGGTTTATTTAATAATATAAATAAAGCAATTTATCGCGTTTACGATAAGTAGAAGCGAGAGCGCGAAACAGCGAAAGAACTTTGCTTGTTAATCTATAATAATTTGCGATATTAATGTAAATGAAAGCTATAACAGCATTAACGTTGTTTGAAAGAAAGATTGCGTTTAAGAAATTGATCTTTTCGCGTTATCCTGAAAATGTAATTAAGACGATCAAGGAATGTCTGGTGAGATAACAAAACGTAATATTGTTACTCGTTTAAGTTTTATCTGGTGAAATCGATTAATAATCATTACGAGTAAAATGTGTTTTGGCGATAGCAAATTCGTTATTTGTCTCAATATAAACATGCGAATTTTGTTTTAAGAAATAAGTATGTCGCACGCGTCCTTATCGTTTAAACGTGTCTCGCAGTTGATCAAAATATAGGTATTACATATTTTAATTAAATTCATTTTACATTCAACACTTGGTTCGTATTGAGATATTTTAGTGTATACATAGCAAGGTGTCCCGAAAAGAATTATATCTGATAAAAGTTTCGAACATGGTCATTCCAAGCTTAAATTTTACTTGTAAAAATCGAATGACCTTTTAATTTGCAATTAAAGATCGGCAATGCCTATGTCAGGTATTTCGATTTCTAAAATCGAAGACGATAAAAATAGAAAGAATCCAATTACGATTGATTCTTATAATTTACATTCATGACATATATGACCCATTGTCAAATATATCGTAGTCTTTAATTAGAAAACTTTGTTTTCTTTTAACATTGTGAAATGTAACACAAACTACATTATAAGTGATATGTATTATATAAAATAATTTTGAATGTAGTGTCTCTCTTTATATAAGATACTACATTTATTTTTATTCTTAACCAACATTATTAAGAATTGTATGATCGTTACTTAATCAAACAAAAATCATTTTGTTGAAGAAAAGATATATGTAGATGTAAATTATAAATCATTTACGTACGTTATTTTATTTTTCTTGTCTGCGAGATCTCAATTCAAATATATGTTAATTTGAACAAGTATAATTACCTAACTAGACTTTCGATTAAATTTTTCATAAAATTTGAAATCTGATATCACACGCGCAATAGTTGACACGTGCGTGTGCGTCCGTGCGTGCGTGCGTGCGTGCGTGCGTGCGTGCGTGCGTGCGTGCGTGCGTGCGTGCGTGCGTGCGTGCGTGCGTGCGTGTGAGTACATATGTACATATACTTTTTCGGACACTCGGTAATCTGAGACACATCTCGATATGTAGAAAAATGTGCAAGCGGATTAAGAGATAAATTCAATTTCCATTGTTTCGTTTAGCATACATATTCTCAGTTTCTCCATCGCGTTATGTTCACCGTAGAAGCAAATTAGGAGCCGAAAGAAAAGCGTTCTTTAGATCGAATGCAATCACGGCAGAGAAGAGGTCGTGAATTATATTATTATACGTGCGTTAATATTTTGGGGTAGAATATTTTCGAAGATTGCGAGAGAAAGAGTCACACACTCGCTAACATGAGTGGTTGTCCCATTCACGACTTTCTCTATCGCCGCCTGTTTGTCGAATCTAGTTGACGATGAAGAAGAGAAGAAACAAAGCATTTTTTTAAATTAAACTGAAACAAATGAAATTTGCTTGTTTTATTCAATCAATTTTGATATCCTTTTGATAATCCTTCAATTCTTTTTAATAATCTTGGATGGAATCTTACGTCAATTAAATACATAACTATATTGCAGTAATCTTTATTAGTTCTTTTATACAGCGTATAAATTGTATCATTATAACAAAGTAATCACTATCATTTACAGCCTAACTTTCACAAATATTGAATTTTGAAAATGAAGTTTGCTATACCTGTAGTAATAGAATGTTTTTTTTTTCTTTCTTAAAGATGATACTTTTTGTTTATGTAGCTAAGAAACCACCGTCGATAGGCAAGCAGGCGCCATTGATCATGGAACTTCGGTCACTTAATAAATATACAACAGGATCAACTACCTCATCAACATCTACAACATCATTATTTTGAACCAATTAAAAAAATTGTTTGCTTTTTTTATAACTAACATTCACAAAATACAATATTAGATACAATAGTTTGAATGTTTATAAATTAATGAAAAAATAAAAAGTAAAATAAGTTTTATATGTAATATCTTATAGAACCGTATGTGATAACACAAACTATATAAAAATCAATGTCTTAAGCAAGAGATCCGGATTTGACTTTCGGCCGAGGTAATATTTTTCGCAATAAGAATTAATTACTTACAGATTTTAATATGTCATTCAGCATTATTAAGATTGTTCCAAGACACGAAAAAACAAATTGTTAAATTGCTAGTTAATTTAACTCATGATATTGATATTATCATGCAGTAGTTTAGTAGAGTTAGCATTTTAATTTGTGTGAATTTATATACTACGTAGTTCTTTAAAAACGTGCGTGATGAAAATGATTTTTCGATCTTGAAATGCTAACTCTATTAAACTACCGTAGTAATATCACGAGTTGAATTGACTAGCACTTTAACAATTTGACGCTTTTTTGCATCTTTGAACGATCTTAATAATGCTGAATGACATATTAAAATCTGTAAATAATTATTATTGCGAAAAATATTATCTCAGCCGGGAATCAAATCCGGATCTCTTGCTTTTCGGATGAATATTCTAAGCCTTTAAATCGAGACCTTAATAGTACTTCTCGCAATAATAGGCCTCAACTCCAAGATAATATTTTTCGTAATAAGAATTAATTGTTTACAGATTTCACTAATTACAATCTGTATTTTACAGAAGTAATATTTTTCGCAATAAGAATTAATTATTTATAGATTTTTTTTATAGATTTTAATATGTTACTCAGCATTATTAAGATGCGAAAAAACATCAAATTGTTAAAAAATTGCTCAATTCAACTCATGATATTGATATTACCATGCAGATTAGTAGAGTTAGCGTTTCAAGGCCGAAAAATCATTTCGGCGCGCGTTTCAGAAAAGAACTACAGTAATATATAAATTCACACAGAATCATACAAATATTTAAGATCCAATTAGACCGTTTAAGATATTGATTTCTATATATTGATTTCTATAGTTTGTGTATTCACATATATACGGTCTTATAATATATTGTTTTATATATAATTTTATATAATTATTATATTTTATACTTAATTTTGCAAATATTTTATATGCAGGTATATAAAATATACATGTCCGAAATTTAAATGTCTAAACTTCGGAGCGTGTAGAGGATCGATAAACTAAGAAAAAAAGTCTTACAGAGATATGCTCGTTTTTACTTCATTTTGAAGAAAATCGCAAACAAGATAAAATGTAGTTTTCATATTTCATTTCTTTATTACTTATTCAACTACATTTTCTTTTTTGTGATTTTTTCCAAACAAAGCAAAAATGAACATATCTCTACAGGACTTTTTTCTTAGCTTATCCTCTATACCATAGGTTCTCAATGTGGACATTATCACTTCCCCGGGTGCTAAGGAAAATCTAGGGGGCAGGGCGAGTGTTGCTAGTCCTAAGGACAGCAACAGGACATTGAGGAGCAAGTGGGTAAAAGAACATGCCTGAGAAATTTAATTCCCTAAATATTTTCTAAACAAACATTTAAACATTCACTTGATTATACAAATATTACAAATGGCAAACATTAATAATAGACGCAAAAAATGAATAGAACAATTATCTCAAGATTGCAATGATCGATTTGGATAATATTATTGCGATTGATTGATACTGGACAATAATGGAATGAAAGTTATCAAAAAAACGAAGAGGAAAGTGGTTCGTAAGTGGAATTTGTAACTCATTATGTATAATTTAAATTTTATTGTTAATCTTGGTGTTGCGAAATTTTTCGCAATGACCTAATAAAGATTGAAACGTATGTCTATTGTATATTTTCTATGTTTTAAATATTAAATATCAATTTAGCATTTGATAGCCAGCGTTTACTCATAGCCTAATTCAATTTTAATTTTTAACAAACATTACAGTTATGCATTTTTATAAGAATCAAATATGTCAATCAATCTTCCATACATATTGATTTAAATTATGATATAATATGATATGTAAGATTTGTTTTTTTTTATTATGTGCAATTTTTTTCGGCTAATGTTTTCTTGTAGAATGATCGAAGTAATGCATCTATGCATGTTTTGTCATTAATCGATCGCGGACATTCGTTCATAATTTCGTATCGCGCGCGGAGTACCGCTGTGTGAGTAATACTTTTTATTTGTTTCTATGTAATTTTCTTTTTGTTGCTTTATTTAGAGATAGTTTGCCGGTTATCCGATTTGCCAGTTTATCCGTGAAGGAGACGCCGAACAAAAAAAAAACTTAGAATGAGGGCGATGAACCAAAAAGGGTTGGGAAATTATGCTCTCCATGATTCCGAAGTTTAGATATTTAAATTCCGGACATCTTGTATATTTTAAAGTTACGTATATGGACATATACTTTTCGCAAATATAGATGTATTTTACATTTTATGCAGGTACGTCTATTTTGTACATATTCTTAACTAGTAAAATGAAAATAATAAGTAACTTCACGCATTCTATTTCATTTTCTTTGCAATAATATTTAAAGAATTTTTTAAATTTAAATATTTCAAAAAATATAAGAGTTGATTATAAAGTTTGAAAAATCTTGTCGTGTGACGGCAACAACAAATGTTTCAACAAACGTTATAATTTTTAAATTAATGGAAATAATTAACAATCATATAACATGTAATTGGTGTATGTTTCCATATGTGACAGCAGTTCATTACTCAAAAGCCAAAATATTTTTAATGTTTCTGTAACAATGCTGCAAGATTTGAAATCTTATGCCGTAATATGTATTATGCAGAGTTCGGTAGAATAATATATAAAAGCGGCCACGACGTGATTCTTTATGAAAAAATAAAAAAAATATATAGAATAAAATTTTTCGATTTTCTACTTAGTTTTCGAGAAAATCGAGTTTGAAAATCCACTGCATATGTTGCAGCTACGGTTCGTTGAACCTATTATTTTTTCGTAAGGAATCAGTTGTGCCCGCTTTTACATATTCGACCCTGTATATTACAATTCCTGATATCTACAATGTTGTAATGATTACAACGTAATCTGTAATGTTGCAACGTTTCTGCAATGATGCTGCAAGTTTCTGTGCTGTATGGAATGCTGTCAGTTATCTACATTCTTTTTACTACCGATCGGTCATATCTTTATGTCAACACGTTATGTTGATACGAAAACATATATTTAGTAAATGATAAAACACTTGTGATGCAATGTTACATAATTAATCATGTGGAATAATCCCGAATTAACGAACGATATGTTTTAATTCGTAAGACGATTACTGTATCTCTGGCGAAAAAACTTTTACAAAAACTATATACATAGATTGAGACAAGATTGACATTTTCGAAATTATTATTTTCATAGATATTCGAATAGGACATAGATCGGTGTTGTTTGAAAAAACCTAGAAATTCTCCGTTCTCAAATAATGCCATTCTATTTATTTCTACGTTCCATTATATCCGAATATCTACAAAAAATAAGAATTTCTAAGATCTTATCTAAATTTATGTAGTTTTTCTATACTTTATCGTAACAATTTTTTTTCCACCAAGGATATTTCAAAATTCATTCTACAAATTTGTACATTACAGTTACAGATTTAAATTATGTGAATATTATAGATTACGAATGACAAACGAATTACGAATTACACATTAATGCAGAATAGAAGTCGTAGCGGTTGTAAAGTCTTAAGTCATAGAAAATTAATTAACCATCATAGTCGAATATGAGAAGAATAATCGACTATGATTTTCTACAACTTAAAACTTTACAATCGCTACGACTTCTATTATTATATATTGTAGACTCCGTATTATAGAGCGTATAATATAATATTTACGAATTGTTCACACGGATAAAATTTATCTCATAGGTATATTAATTCGATGGAAAAAGTAATGAATTAAATTAAGTTCTTTAATTTCTTAAATCTCTTTTGATTAAAATATATACGTACCAGCGAATCGACCGAGCGGAATTTTATTGATCATACTTTGTGCTTTCTGCGAATCGCTCCAACCCAATTTTCCCATTTCCGTCATCACAACTGTAGGACCGACACTATTGATTCTTATGTTGTGCGGCCCCACTTCGAGGGCCATCGTCCTGAAAATATCACAAAGTGAGAAACTAACATGTTTCCAAAAAAAAGACATCTTCGATGAATTTAAAATCAACTTTTTTCGAAAATACTGGATAGTCAATACAGAGTTAAATAATAAAAGACTGAAAATAAAAATTCAGAATTGAAAAATCTTAATAGATAAAAATAAGTACATATATCATCTTATTTTACATTTTATTTTAATAAAATTTTAATTAAATCTTTTCCGAATAAAAAAAAATCGACATTAAATTTATCAATATGGAAAATTTAATTGAACCCAAGCAGAACAAGTCATTATGATATCAAAATGATGTCAAAATGACTCCAAAATGATCATAAGTAATAAAAGTTTTTCAATCATTATATTTTTCTGATCATTTTTTTCAATAGCTATCTGCGCATACATTGATTCACAATAAATTTTCAATTTTTGCTAATTGCCAAATATATTGATTAAACATCAAGCTTTTATGGATTACGAAGATATTAATAATTATATATCTTACTTCGTCAGCATGTCAAGAGCTGCCTTTGACATGCAATAAACGGCGTGGTCCTTCAATGCTACCTGTCCAGCTTGCGACGATATATTTACGATACTGCCACTGCATTTGCGTTCGATCATGTTTTTGACTACAATTTGGGACACATTGAATGCAGCTTTCACGTTGACATCGAAAGTTAAATCAAATTCGTTGGGCGTAGCGTCCAAAAATGGTGTAAGACACGCAACAGCAGCGTTGTTGACCAATAGATCGATTGGCAGGATACTTTGAACAACCTTTCTAGTCGTATTCCAATCACGAAGATCGACGCAAATAGGTTGAATCTTCGGATCAATCGCCACCAAGTTATCTAAGTTTTGTTTTGTTTTCGAGAGTGCAAACACTTGTCCCTTATATTTAGAGAGACGAAGAGCTATTTCCTTCCCGATTCC
>NW_017259225.1:862979-864024 GCF_001594045.1 Atta colombica | reverse complement strand
TATGAAAAATGTCTCAGACAAAAGTTATAGGACATATTAAGGGGGACATATGATAAAAATATGGATTTAACCTTGAATGACTTTCTGAAAACTAGATTAATGTGACCGTTATTTCTTAAATGGAACCCCTCATTTTTTTATTATATATTTTATTATATTTATATTCTATTACATATTCTTGTAGCTTACTTCGAGAGCATTTCAAAACATTGTATAATAAAATATTTTTTCGTTAAGTACTTTTCGAATTGTAGGGCTTGAAAGTTACAGTATAGCTGGTATTATCATTGTCCAAAGTGTCCAATCGGCAGCTGAAAATCTCTTGAATGTTGTTCAAAGATTAACCTGGATAATAATTGTCAGATCAAGGCCATTAGTGATTCTCTTATCTCTAAACATGAATTTTTAGTGCAAAAATGAAAATAGGAGCAACAACCTCCAATAGCTTTGATGACAAATGTTATCTAATGATTTTAAACAACATTCAAGGTTTTTAGCCATCGGTCAGACATCTTGGATAATACTAATGCCAGCGGTATTGTAACTTTCAATTCTCATAACACGAAAAGTACTTAAAGAAAAAATTATTAATAATTATTAATATTTATTATAGTATTTTTTTGAAAAGCTTTCGAGATAAGCTACAAGAATATAGAATAAAAAAATGACATTTAAGAAAACAACGATCACATTGATCTAACTTCAAGAAGGCCACTCAAGATCAAATCCATATTTTCATCGTATATCTTCCTTAATGTCCTACAACTTTTGTCTGAAATTTTTTTCATATCTACATTTTTTCATATCTGAAACTGTTTCCGAGATATATGACCTGTGAGATTTTATAGACATCCTATATATATTCGTACTTACAATTATTTTAAAAATCGAAAGCCTCATTTATTTTATTATACATATTATTACTATCAATTCAGTCCAAAAAATATTTATCAAAATTGCATGTGAAAAAAATCTTTTAAATTATGTGATATCGATTGATTTTTTTATCTCTCTCTTTAATCTCTCTCTCTCTCTCTCTCTCTCT
>NW_017259225.1:856180-862879 GCF_001594045.1 Atta colombica | reverse complement strand
TCTCTCTCTCTCTCTCTCTCTCTCTCTCTCTCTCTCTCTCTCTCTCTCTCTCTCTCTCATAAACAGATAGACTTATTTTAATCTTTGTTAATAAAATACTGTTTTAAAGTATAGTAAAGATATTATTGCATTTTCTTGCTCTTTCATTATTTTATAATAGATATATTCTCGATCTCATTGATTTCAATGCAAAGTCGACATTTCAATGCAAACTATAGCAACAGCGATACAATGTATTTAAGAGAAGTACTGATTTTTTTAATTTTAAAAAGTACCTTATGAGAAAAATTAACACAGAAGAATTCAAATTCACAAAATTATATAAATTAATATGAAAAAAAAGACATACCCTGACCAGCGCCGGTCACAAGAATGCGTTTTCCTTCAAAGTTAATATTCATGGTTATCGAGCGACGACTGAGCGAACACTGACGTATAGTGATGTGTAGTTCTATCCCCCCTACACGATATGCTGATTGTATCCTTGATGCTTTTTCCAGTGAGCATATGTGAAGAGAATGGAATTTACAAGAGCGTCAATGAGAGGGAGACAGTAACGCGATAAAGCACACTTTGATAAACCTTATGCTCTGCTCTGCTTTTGCATTAGCCTGATATGTTATTTTTTGTTTTCATATAGAACATAAAGTTCCTATAATATTATAAAAACATTTAAATGAGTAGACGCAGTTCACAGAAAGTAATGTACGACCAAAAACAACAAATTGTTGTGACATTTTATGTGGAAAATGTCGGGTTTTTTAGTTTAAAAAAAAGCAAGCTTGATATTAAAGAAAGCGATAAACAATTAACTTTTAGTAACCCGACAGTATGCAACTTAAGAGAGAAAACTCAAATAAATAGCTAAAAATTCATCAATTTTCGAGAATTTATTGTCAAGAATATATTGAATCAATCTCTTTGAAATTTTCAATATACTTTATTATTTAATTGTAGATTTGATAAAAAATTTTATTTTTATAATATATATTTAAATATTAATGTTATAAGGATGTATGTCCAACTATTAAAAAAAAATGGTGCTTCGCACGGTGGAGTGTAGGGATTGCTATTCTTATCTGAAATGAAAAATTTGAAAAATGAAAATGTTAGTTAATGAATATACATTCAATACATGAATCTATATTTTTAAGTTAAAAAAGACAAAAATAAAAAAATAGTGATATTTCAAAAAAAGCTGCGTTTTAAAATAAATGATACTAAAAAACAATTGTTTATTTCAAAAATATTTATATAAAAATAAGTTTATGCTGTGAAGAACATATTATATAGAATATGTGTACGCAAGGAGTAGTTCATTTGTTTAAAAATTGTTTGAGCTACATTCCACGCCGCTCGAAAATTGTCGTTTCGAGAAAAACGCGAATTTTTTTGAGAGAAAAATAATATTTTTTTAGAAATTTAAACTGTTTTATGCTAATCTGCATGCCAGATTCGTATATCAACTCGGCACAACATGCCGCTAATAGCTGTATAACTACCTTAAATTTTCGAATTCAGTTCTAGGTCTTTGACAGGCTTTGACATTTTGTTCTATATGTTACGTACTATTAATTTATGAAAAAAAATTACGACCTTTTTTTCAATCTTCTATATGAGTTTTCTCCCTTAATAAAAAATTAATTATTTCTCTATTTCTGATGAAAATTTTTCTCATAATTTTTATACGAATTGGAACATTTTTTACAAATACTCAGAAATATTCGGAAAGTTTACATTTTCTCTCAGAACTTCTCATATGAATTCTGAAATATTCTGAATTTCTCATGCCATAATTTTTTAAAAAATATTTTTAAATTTTTTAGATTTTGTACAGTAATATTTCATCAGAAATTACAAAAAGTCTTAAAAATCTTACGATGTTTCATAATTAACATATATAAAAAATTCTGAAAAAAGATATAGATTCTCTGAGAAATGTTCCAATTCGTATAAAAAATGTGAGAAAATTATAAAATTATAGAGAAATTATCCGAAAAATTATATAGAAATTCTAAAAAATTATATGAAAAATTCTGAGAAAAATTTTCACCAGGGATTATTTATTAAATTATTTTTATCATTTATATCCTGTTATGCTGGTTTTGAGCAGCATCTATTATTGTGTTCAATAACGACGAAGAGAAATAACGTATATTAAGCTGGCATGCATATTCGAAATATCATACACGTATTCTTGGGATATAATTATCCTTGCACCTTCCTATTGTATTTGCAAGTACAATAATAATCTAAAATAGCTTATCCCCTGTAATCTATATCATTTGCATCTTTTTGTCTCACTTAGAAACAATTCCTCGAAAAGATGTTCGAAGAACATCTATTTCTAACTGAGATATTATAAGCTATAAATATTTGATGCTTTGTTGCATTACGGAACCGTGAATTCCACTCGTACTTGTACAATATTAACCTTTTTAGATTTATCTATAAAATTCTAAACACAATGCAATTCTAACAGCGATAGCAATAGCAATAGCAATAGGAACAGAGGAATCCAACATATGTGAATGCATATGTCAATGCACATATTCCTATGCATTCTCGTATGTTGAATTCCTCTATTCCTATCACTATTGCTACTTCTATCGCTATCGCTGTTGCCTTCGCATTGGGTTTAGGACTTTAGTTTTGTTGCTAACTCTGCATTAGCTCCTTCCAAATTAAAGCTCCTTAAAAATTAAAGAATGCGAAAAATTAAAGAATGTATTCACGATACCATAATGCAACAAAGCATCAAATATTTATAGCTTATAAGAAATGCAAATGCAAGAAATGCAAATAACATAGACTACGGGGAAGAAGCTATTTAAGATTATTATTGTACTTGTAAGGCGCAAGGACAGTGAGAATACATGTGCATATGTACCCAGCAAACGAGAATGGATTAAAATGCATTGAAATTTTTTTCTATTTTAAATAGCAAATACTTTTTTTGGATTCAATTAGATTCAATTGGATGCAATTGGATTGAAAAACTGTATTTCCTATTCAAAATTTTGAATTGAACAGTATTCACAATTGTGTTTGTTTGTACAGAAAAAGCTAAATATTATTTTTAGATTGAAAGGCATAGAGATATACTTCATACAATTCCTATAAATGAATAAAAATGCATTCAGAATTGAAAAGCATTCATTTTAACATTCATGAATCAATATTTCTGAAAATCTGAATCCATTTCAATTCATTTCAATTCATTTCAATTCATTTCAATTTATTCTTGTTTGCTAGGTAACCAATGTATTATGGTATTTCGAATTATGTACGTTATTAGTCCAATGTACATTGTCCCTCTTCGTCGTTATTGAACAATAATAGATGCTGCTCAAAACACAACAAAATCTGAATGATGATAATAATTTAATAAATAATTGAAATAATGAGAAACAATTAATTTTTATTAAGTAATATAATATTTTTAGTAAATAATATTTTTTTATTAAGTAATATAATTGCATGTGGCATACGCATGAATACACGCTCGAACGCAATGTCCATGTCGTTGGTCCTGGATTTCGCTAAGAGTAGGGAATTTTACACTCTGTAACAATATATCGTTTTATACATATCTTGGACATATATGAGTATGTAATTATATGAGATAATTATATGTGGCACCATATATGTATAATATAATACATAAGGAACATAAGATGTTCCGAAACGTAAAATATCTGGAAAACTGTAAGTTTTATAAAAAAAATGTTTTAGATAAAAGTTTAAAAAGCCGCTAGCTTCAGCAGTTTGACTTTGAGTTGGCGTCGCCAAGGTATGACAAAGTCAACTCGGATTTTTCAAGATTTTTTCCTAATTTTTTCTTTCATTTTCTTAGAGTTCTTGTTGAGAAACATTATAATTTTAGGTCAGCCATTTAGAAGTTATTAAATATTTTATGATAAGATGTCAGCGACTGTATCGAAAACTGGTCACATTTTTGCGTTAAAACTTTTTTTGTTTGTTTAGCAGATATTATAAGCTATAACATATAAGAAAACCATTTAATTTCACCCAATTTCATATAGGACGGAGTCCTTTATTATGTCAACATAATAATTTTAAATATTACTGTAGATCTAAATTTTTTAACAGTAATTTTTTTCCCCACTTTGCGCCGATCTAGTGAGCGATTGTGAGTTTTTGTACGTATTGCACTTTTTTGTAAAATGTCGTGCAACCGAGTCGGAATTTTTTTTTCCTACGAGCAAACGCAATCGATAAGCCGTAAGGAGGGGCAAAAGAGGGAGGGGCGACTTTTGGATCTCTTGTCGGAGACGCCGTAATTCTTCGGCTCTAGTCTTGCTTTGTTAGAATAGTATCGATTGTTGTTTAGCTCTGTGTAGGTCTATTCCACTGGCATGTTATTGGAATTATTCCGTTTTTTTTAGAAAATTCAATAGAAATCAAAGGCATAATAAAGTAATTCCAATTGGAATCCATGCCAAATGACTCCATAATATGCACCTTAATCACTGTAAATTTCGAACGATTATATATCTTATTTACGATCGCAAATAATCGCGAATTATAAAAACAAAATAAAAATTACTGATCTGAACGTTATTATAATCTATTACACAATTTTTTGTTATTATTTTTTGACCTAAATCTAAACTTCAATAATTTTAATAAAAATTTTTTTTCCAAAATTTACGCAAACATGAAATATCAAGAAGATATAGGATCGAAAAAAGTTTTCTATTGTGTTATTGCTATACGTGCATTGCCATATCTCAAAAAAAGAAGATACACCCTTCTTTCAAGTAAGCCAAAATAAATTTGGTAACAGAATAGGTCTATATTCTCAATTAATCACTGTTATGTCAGCATTTCCAGCTGCGAGTTCCTAATCCTCAGCTGATTGATCGTAAATCCATAGATATTCGTAATCCGTTTAATGTCTTAGATGCAAATAAAGCCCTTTGATCGGTTTGTTTTTTAAGACTTTTTTAAGATTGTACCTAAGTACACGGTCTTGAATATAAGACCTGACTATGAATACCGGCTAATTATTAAAAAGTAATCTCGGTGTATCTCGAAAAAACATTCTGTATTAATTAATTCTGTATTATTAATTCTGTATTAATTCTGTATTAATAACTGTCCTTTAATTGACGAAGGAAGTAAGAAATGAAAAATTTTTCCGTCACAATGGGTGATAAGCTGATGAAAGAAATTACAGGTCCAAAGACTTTAAAAGAAACTGAACATGGACCTGGAAGTTATGAGATAACTTGCTGGCCAGAAAACGCAATGATGCAAAAGTTTGCAAACAAATGTTATTTTTGGAACTGTTCCACGATTCTAAACGATTTATAAATCCCTTACTCCCGGGCAAGATTAATAAAATCTTCTAAAACAAATAAGTTCAATTATTTCAAGGGAGAACTAAAAGACTTTCTTCAAAATGTTCTGTTTCTCTATCAGATTATATTAAAGTAAAATTATGTTAATTAATTATGTTTTATTTCAATTGCTTCTTTTATGATCTTTGATTTATAGTTGTCTGATCTACATCTTTTATCTTCTTAAGGATACATATAATTCTTTTTTGAGAACGCATAATTCCTTTTTCTGTTTGAATCAAAAGAGGCTGAAAGATTTCTCCCGCGTATCTACATTTGAGTTTGACAATTTATTTACCCAGGTTTTCAGAAACTATAAAAACTTGGTCTTTATAATACTATGCACTAGGCGGACTAGATAAAAAGAAAAATATTGTTTATACCATTTTCATTCAAAAATATTTTTTATTTTTCAAATTATATTTTTAACATTGTAAAAGAATTTTAAAAGATCTTTTTTTATAATCAGTATAATATGAAACATCCAAATTCGCTGGAAGTTTATCTCAAAAAGATCAAAAGGGATCGATTGTAATTTTTTCCTTAGGGCTTGAAAAGTGAAACGTTTCACGTGAGCTCTATTGATCATGTACGATTCTATGGGATCATGTAATTCTCTAAACTGTGAAATTCATGTGAACCGCATATCGAAGTGGCGAAAAGGTGAATTCGAGGGAACTCTAGGGAATCAATAAATATACTTCGGAATTGTAATCTGCCCGTGACTGTAGATAAGAAAAAAAAGAAGAAAATTGTTAATATTGCATTGAGAAAAGTTATATATAGATAAGTACGTGCATATATAAAAAATAATGTCTTTTTTATCATTTTTTTTTTAAACTACATACATAATCGCTATACATAAAAAGTTTCACGTGAAATCTCAATGAGTGAAAAATGAAAAGTAAAAAGGAAAATAAAATGTGAAAAGTTTTACGAAAGTATATGATCGACCACCAGAAGGGTTTGATTTTTATGATTTTTTCTTCAAAGATGATAACATCTCTATACGATTAGTGATCAACGAAATATTTAAAGAATTTTTTTATTTGGCACATTTTTAGGTATGATACATTCAAATATTTTTTTACAATGTTGGTACATACATTATATGTAAAAGTATAAAAAAAACATTTTTGCGAATTTTATGTAATATTTTACGAGCGATGATTTATGTTATTCTTATAAATCTACAAAAATCGATATTAGATAAAAGTATATTTATATGTTTATTCGCGTAATATCTATATACTTGAACAAATATGTTTTCAAAGGAATCTATAAAACTATGGCATCTTCTTCTGTGAAAAGGTATAAGAGATATATATATATA
>NW_017259225.1:855404-856168 GCF_001594045.1 Atta colombica | reverse complement strand
TATATATATATATAAGTATAAGATATATATGTATATATTCATGTATACATATTCCTGTACACACTGTGTCTAAATAATGACTATATCATCTCTCGTGGGCACATAAAGCAGACTGAACTATGTGAATCGAAAAGATCTATCAATTTATAATTTTCGCAATAATTATCGAGAAATTAATTCCTAAACATCTTCGAAGCTAAATATAAATCAACGCAATGTTTTATTTCGTCACTGCATTATCGTTGCTGTTTGTATAATAATAAAAAACTGGCGACATTAAAATGGTCATATATTATATGCTAATCGATTATAAACTACAAATTAATAGTATATGGCAATATAACGGCAGTATAGGTATTTTACGTTAACAAATGTTTCAATCTGTTATATAAAATAGATTATTGGCAGATTTCACCGACTAGATAAATTGCTATTTTTTTCTTATCTTATAATTTCCCTTTGATTATAATTCTTCTTTTTTTTCCAAGTTATCGATAAAAGTATCATGCACGAGTTTGGAATCTTCCGTGTCGCTAATGTGTCCATCTTCGCCAGTATAATGCGATGGATAAATTAAAAGTGGATTTGTAGATAAGATAATCAAATTCCGAATGGGAAATTGAGCCGCCCACTGTTTCCTATTGAAATGTCAAAATGAATATTAAGATTCATTCAAGTCATTCTTACTAAGGATACATAATATGAAATCGCAACTTTTACAACGTTCAATCGGATTTTATGAGATTTATCATTAATCTATAATT
>NW_017259225.1:851419-855304 GCF_001594045.1 Atta colombica | reverse complement strand
TATATATATTTATTTATTTATTTTTCTGAAATTATTCTTTTTGGTTCGAATTCAATCAAATATTGATTTTTCCATAAAATATGAGATATGTATATACATTTCCTAAAACTTTGAACATCAATCATTTCACATACTCAGGATGCGTATCCGAAAGAATCGGAAGGAATTCATCAACAGGAATTAATTTCTTGAGAGGCATAGCATCGATCAATTTCTTCGCTCCGCTTTCCGACAAGAAGTAACCAAGAGTCCAGTAACTATATCCTGCTCGTACCAAAAATTTAGATCCTTCCACCAGATTCTCTGATTTCACCAATTTTTTTCTTCCCATGTATCTAAAATAAAATTATGAAAAAATGTAACATGTCAATTTTAGATCCGATGTCTCTCAGAGTTAATTTTCTTCAAATAAATTTACTTTTATTGCCATAAAATTCAAAAGAGCGAGAAAATTCTTAAATCAGTTTTACCGTTGCTATAATTGCAAACTGATACAATAAAGCTTTAATTTTTTTATTTCAATCTTTTTTTCTTCGATTTTTCAATATAACCATTAATAAAATGGTTTGGTGATTGGAAAATAATAAATTTTGCTAAACATGACTTACATCAAATCCCATTCAAGTCTGAGATTAGACAATTCCGCCAAAACGTAATCAACTTTCTGTCGAAAGAATGGCTCGAAGCGAACATCATCCTCCAACACTATAACGCTTTTATAACCGTGCTCTAGTACCTAATATATATTAAGTCAGTAATTAACTTTTTTTTAACTATTTTTTTCCACTCAAGAGTGCCTTTTATTACCTTTTGCCATACGATATAATGACTCAGAAAACAGCCAATTTCGCCCATCGTCATTGGTCTACGCGCAAAGAAAGATAAATTATTATAGAGAATAAATTTCGAGAATTATGAAGGAAAATAGTACAAACGATTTCATACTTAAAGCAAATTTGACAGATCATGCATCATTAACGAACAATGGCTGTCCGAAATCTTCTTTTTTAAATTTAAATTTAATCGATTAAATAAAATTTTTTCACGCGTCTATTTTCACCTTTTATGATAAGGATCCGAATATTCGAACATCGGTATCACGCCCCATTTCTTCAAGGAACTCTTGTTCAAAACCCTGAAATGATGAAAAAGAAATAAAATGAGATTAAATAAATTGGCACAAATTGACGAAAAATACGTGATGAGAATTTGCTGGAAAAGGTATAACCGAAAAATAAGTGCATTAAGACAATCTAAAATATATCATTACTCTATTAAACAATGAAACGTTAACTAGAATAGCTAATATATTGCCCCTATAACTTATACATATAATGTGTATAAAAATAAACAAAATATAATTTAATGTAATATTTGGAAAGCTTTTTTCCTTAAATGTCTGACAATAAATAAATACATAAAGTAACTTTATATATATTTATTTATTGTCACAATATTTATTTATTGAACTTTATTAAAATTTCGACTGAAGCTGCGAATCTATCAATTAATCTTGAAATTTAATCGAAACAATAAATCTTTGGTATTATATATAACTGCGTATTATACATATATATAATAATTGTACAACTTGTTATCTAAATAAAAAAAATATTTACAGAAAATTTCAATAATTTGGATAAAATAACGAAAGTGTCATAATTTTGTATCATCAGGCTATAAATAATAACGCATAGTCTCAGCTTGAAAAGATATACATAAAATTCTCATAGTGTAGTAAAAAAAGGGTAAATAACTGTACTGTGCATATTCATGTTGCTCAAAGTTAAAACTAGCAGTATTTGAAAAGAGAAGCTAAAATTGAGAAAGATACCACAACAATAAAATAAATGAGAAAACAGAGTTGCTCGCTGCGTAAATTACGCTTTTCCTCAGAATCTGGATTACATACACCTACGTTGGACTCTCAATCTTACTTCCGAGAAAGAGATTCCATCCCCAGAGGCACTATAATAGCGTTTCATTAAGTTTCACACGACGAAACCGTTACGAATTTCAGTGTATCTACCATCGACATTAATCGGGTGTCACTTGAAAGTGAATTTTAATTATTTCTCTTTTTATTCCTAACAAAATAATCTTGAAGTATTATGATATGAATAAAATTATGTCGATAAGAGGACTACGAGCTATAAGAAAACGATGTGAAGTAAATAATACAATGTATTCAATAAAAATATAGCTATAAACGGCGTTTCGACCCCAATCGGGTCAGTCTCAATGTTAAACACAACATAATATAATTATTGAATTCAATTATTTAAACGGCTTAATTAGAATAAAAATTAAAATTGTAGACGGCTTAAAAATAATGAAAAAAATACAGACTAATAACAGATGTAAGATCGCTAGATCCTATCACGTGATTATCAAGCTAAGTCCGAAATGTTCTTTTGCGCAGCATAGATGTTATAGTATGCTCCATTATTAATCAATAAAAATTTGTATACAGAAAGTTAACGCTTGTTGTATACAAATGTATCATAATCAAATTATCAGGAAGTCGATAACTATAGGAACAGTAAATCAATATAGTAAATATAGTTATATAAGAATATAAAAATCAAGAAACAATAAGTATAAAAATTTAATAAAATTTAATAATTTAATAAAAATGAAAATTGGATAGCATAATAATAAGTAAAATTAATAAACATTACCTTAGAATATATAAAGCAAGTTGCAGAAAATTCAAATACAAGTTCAGTTGGAATATAAAAATTACAATATAAGTCGGAATATAAAAATATATAATAATATAAAGCAAATTGCAATAGACGTCTTTACTGTCTGACTAAATGTTATGAAATCACGAAACGTAGTTAATAAATTGGAGGGGGGATTTTAGGAAGTTCGAGCTTAAGCTCGATCATTAGTATAAAGTCACGCGACAATTACTTCCGTCTTCATTCTCTGAAATTAGAATTAACGATGTCTAAGGCTTTCAATACGATACGATTCGTACAACGATTTCTAACAAAAAAAAAGACACAAACGTAACTTTTTTTGGAGCAAACATTCATTGCAAAGCTGTTCAAAATTTGTCTCAAATCGGCAGCGTCAATGAGAGACATGCATAATTATATCTTCATTCGCAATCGCTTTTCGCTTCTACTTTATCATAATTCATAACTAAACCTCAGATTTAAAGTTTTTGTAAAAAATATATTTCATTCAAAATTAAACAAAAAGTTACAATTTTAAATTCGTCACGAAGTGTTTTCAATTGTCTGTAGGTACTATTCAAAGGTTACAAATGTCTCGGCATTTTCCGCGGGAACAGAATTACTCGTTGAAAAGAATAATAGGATGGAGTTTACATACAATACAATCATAAGTTTAGAGTTGTGATGATACGATCAATATTGTTTGGAATTCGGACATCTTTTAACTTAAAGTTAATGAATGTGCATAGGGAATGTTTTAATTTTGACATCTACATACGTATTCATGTTAAAGAACATTATTGATCCTTTTCCTTTTGTCTTTTCATATATATATATATATATATATCAGGAAATCTTCAGCGCGACAGATCCAGGTATTCTGCGCCTAACATCCTGTGAGTCTGCGCATAATAAATTTCAAAAGGATTCGGACTATTCAGTATGCGAAAATCTTTCAGCCCATCACCGACTATTGTCCTATCAACATTACATCATATGATGATTGAAAGAAATTGTGAAATTACGTGACAGTTAAGCAAAAATCGACGCTAAAATAAAATTAAACTTTTATAAATAAAAAGGAAGGATTCAATACACTTGGGAAAAAGCTAACGATAAATCGTAATCTTAATTTTGAAGTTGCCGCTGATTTAAAAAATAAAGAGAAAAAATTCGTGCAAGTATGTGTTTTATATTA
>NW_017259225.1:850140-851319 GCF_001594045.1 Atta colombica | reverse complement strand
TATATATATAGTACCAATGGGACCATTTACTTACAATAAATAAATATTTGTTCAATTCAAAAAAATTAAACTTAAATTTAAATATCATTTGTTAAATGGAATAAATATTTATTTTCTGTAAGCAAATAGTTCCAAAATGATACTATCTAAACAAATATTTATTCAAATATCGTAAATTTTTTTTTAGTATAATGCTATCAATCGAACTTTCTCTCGAGTGATTAGCACATACTGAATAACAGCGCGAAACTAAATATGATTTTTGTTAAAATAATCTAAAAGCATCATATCATTATTCTATGTTCATCTGAATTGTTACAATATGCACATTTTACGCGTCAAAAAGAAAGAAGTCTATCAATTCCTTTTTCACATAAACTGTGTATCGTTATTCTCAAGAGAATTTATCACTTGCAATAGGTGCATGTACTGTTTCTGAATAAAACAAGGAGGATAGAGTTCTGTGAGTTTACAACCCTCGACGAATGACACCAGCCAACTTTCAGAAATTTAACAAAAATCTTATATTGTGAATGAAAAAAACATTAAGAATATTGAGAGGAAGATGGTTCATCAATCTTTTTGTAATCAGAAACAGAAATTCAATATTTCAGAAATTTAATATGGTACCAATCCTTTCTTTGGGACTGTAAATATCCGTGAACAAACAAATTTATTATTCAAAATTAATTAATTTAATAAATTCAAATACACGATTCCTGAGATTCTATAACGCGCAAAATATATTCAAGAATCATCGAATCAAATAATCTTAATGATTACGACAAAAATTTATTCAATTCTATTAACATTAAATAAAAATAAATATAGTTAATATAAATAATATTCAAAAAGAAAATATTTTCCTTTCTAATAAAATGTATAAACTCGATCAACTATTAGATGTACTATTTATTTTTATTTAAAAAATTTGCAAATATTCTAATGTCTACTCCAATTATTCAAACTACACAAGAGAAGATACAATTATTACAACCGTATTGTCTTTTGAACAGCATTCACTTTCTTCGTGCTGATTATGCTAATAAAAAATATTTTCTAATATATGTATTCATAATCAATATGAAAATAAAGTAGAAACAAAACTGAAATAAAATCTGCCTAAAATAATACCTGCTGGAATATATATATATTGGGTTGTCTGGAAAGTTCGTGCCG
>NW_017259225.1:839006-850082 GCF_001594045.1 Atta colombica | reverse complement strand
ATACTGCGATCGAGAATATTATTTTCATATGTATTTTTATAAATTTTTATTTTTATTAAAAAATTTATAATATTTGAATCAAATATATTTCAAAAAAAAATTTTATCTCTATTTTTATGCTAAGAAAAATTATGTTAGTTTTTAATAAGAAATATCAATCTATATATCAAATATTACTAAACACTTTTTGTTATTTCGTATGGAGATACATATAAAGAATCACAATCAATTTGCCGAAACAACATGTAAGTGTAATTGTTATTAATTTATTCTTGATTGACTGAATAAATGTCCTAAGATTTCAGATTTTTACGTCATCAAAAATTTCGCATTGTATTCAGTAACCTGATTTTTTGGCCCTTCGTTTTAATGGTATATTCATATCCTCTACATTGTTAAGAGATACCAAACAATGAGACTCCGCTTTTATGAAGCGAGATCTCCCGCTCGAACAAGAGCAGTGTTACGCAAGAATTCCAACATTAGACAAATGAAACGAAACTTTAGAGCTGTCCACACAACGTTATACATACTCGGTAAGACTTTCAATTTGAAATATATATTTATTCAATTTGAAATATATAATTATTGTATTTTGCGCAAAATTTATATTCTACGTAACTTCTAGGAAGTTTCGTGATCGGATGGATGCCAGTAATAATAACGTTCGTGCTGGTTTGTGACGATTGCATATTGCAATTAAATGAGGTGTTGACGCGTATGATATTTTTCATCTACGTTATAAATAATAGTCTCATTATCCTGAAAACTTTGGTAAATCCTATTTACATCAAATGGACGAGATTAAGGTAAATTAGTTTATTACACACGGAGAAAAATAATTTGCTGGCATAGCAAATTTTATGTTATTATAGTAAAATCTATCAGTTACTATATGTGATCAGCAAAGAAATTTGTTAAAAATATTGATTGTTATTTGCTGGGTATAATTTAGCTAAAACTACAAATTATTCACATTTGCTGTTGAAGAATAAATAAATTTTTGTTTAATCAACTAATCTTTTTTTGTTATATTACCAATACAATTTGTTACAAAAGCAAAACACATTTGAAGAACTAGCAAGATGATTTTGTTCTACAAACAATTTATTTGAACTACACGAGCGAATCAAATTTGCTATTGTAACAAGATATGTTTACTAAATTAATGACATATTGATTGTATGAACGAAATAACTTTGCTAAAAGAATATGCGAAATCTGCTGGATAATTGAGGAATGCCTGAAGAAATTATTTCAAACTTAATACATCTTTTTAATACATCTCTCAATCAGGCAACAAACATGATCGAGAGATGCAAAATCACAATATGACTATGAAATTATGAATTCTTTTGCATCTTAATTATCTTATTTGATTATTTTGAAAGTATATATTGTTAATGTTGTTTCTAATCTAAACTAGGAAGCATCAAATCCTTTTTTTCAAATTTTAAAATAAAATTAAAATATTAGTCCCTGAAACAAAATGACATTAGAATTTTTTTATTACATACATTAAATGTCATATTTTTTTTACTAAAAGTTTGTATGTTTAAAATTTTCCACACGAATAAATATAAATTTAAAAAATAGATAAAACGCGCTTTTTTAGATAGCCACGAGACAAATGCACGATGCCTGCTGCGGACGATCAAAGCTCACTCATTTTACCACTGGCCGAAGGATCAATAGTGTCCAAAAAAGAACGAAAACAGAAAGATCAATTGACGAGACCGCGCTATAAACTCGTTAAGGCGAGTCAAACATTTTTATATCCAACAAATTAAAACTATTAAAGTTATAAGATAAAACAATACATTATATGATAATATCGAATATACTAAATAACAAACATTTTTACCTCCCACGAAATCATTATCAATAAAGACAATTATCGGTTTTTGAAAGATTGCAGTTAAAATTCACGCATGTTTGAACGGGAAATTACTTGCGTTGCTTATAAAATGCGGCTAAATCTTTATGTATATGTATCCTCCATAAGTACTTCACGGAGTATAAAGAAAGAGATCAAACTCAAGCGGCCGGTCTCGAAAAAAATCGAAAAAGCGCTGTATGGAAGAATAGAATTCCTCTAGTAAGAGCTAAGACACCGAGTAATGATTTTTTATTAGTTCTGCCATAATATATAAGAACAAAGTGGTGTATACAAAACAGAATACAATGATAAATGGTACGTATGTATGTATGTACATAGTGATGAATTCAATTAATATTGATGTAACATTAAATCATTTTTCTTTATAATAATTATTTTAAATAAAATATTTGTATTATTTTAGTACTATTTTTATGTATAGGGATATAGTCTATAACTTCAAACTTACGTACATAAAAATATATAATGTAAAAGTATATTTAAAGCTAATTTATAGATAAAATGCCTAGCTGTAATGCATAAGGTTGTAAAAATTTCTCGAAGGAAGGAAGTTATAAAATATATTCTATCCCTATAAAAGATAAAGAAAGATGTGCAATTTGGATAGCAAATACACCTAAAAAATATGCAAACTGGACACCTGCAAATATTCCGTATTATGTCAGGTATTCTAAAAATTCATATTCTTATATATATATCCAGCAGCAAGGACGTTTCAATAATGTATCTTATTGACTTTAGGGGCATTATTTAACGTCATTTTATTTGCTGAATATATGTATTAATATAATGCGATATAATGAGAATATATAAAAAAGAATTAATCTATTATTATTAATAAATTTATTATTTATAGATTCATTTTGATCCTGAAATGTGGGACTTCAAGCAGATAGCACATTAAAATTAAAACATAATGTTGTGCCTACTTTATTTAATCAAGATGGTAATTTATTTTTTTGTTTAACTTCTTCATTATCACTTATATTATATTATTAATTTTATAAAAATTAAAAAAGTATAATCATTTATTATGTCGTAATAAATAAATAATAATAAAAATATCAAATAATAATATGTTAGTAATACTTATTAGTGCAATTAGTGTTAATATTTATAATTGTGGATTTTATTATAATAACGTATAACTTTTTATACACACAGACTGAGCCGGCCTTTTTCAGTAATTTTTCACTTTATTAAAATAATTGTTCGCTGTCAAGGAACTAAGTGTCTAGACTAAGCCAAATTTGCTAGCAGCGCCAAGTTTTTTTATATTAAAATTTTTTTATTTTAATTAAATGCCCTTATTTTCATGTATTTTTATTTAAAAGTAATTATATTAGAGTCATTTCAACGAAATGTATTTTCTGTTTATAACTGGCGCAATTTCAAGATTTCACACATTTAAAAAAAAAATTATTATATACTTTCATAGTTTGGAAAATAGATTTGGAACAAGTTTAAAATAGGAAGTCATTTTTTTCTTCAAGAAGCACATATATAAGCACGTATAATAATTTATGTAACGTTTTTTTGAGAAGAGCACGCATAATTGGCGCTTCTTTTTTACCTTTTTTTTAAAAAAGATATGATTTGGAGATAATATCTGTTCCTATAATCTGCTAACATTAATTTATTTTTATTATATATTATAATACTATTTCAAATTTATTCTAAACGTAAATATTCTAAGTATATTTTATTTATGACTAATTTTATCTCATGACATTTCTTTATTAACTGAATATTGAATTGATAGTATCTGCATTTCATTTTTATTTGAAATTATCGACAGAGAAAAAAGATATTTAAATATGAAAAAAAAAATACATTTTCACAAAGTTGTTTTTAATTTATCTCATAGTTTCTAATAAAAAAATTTCACAAGGAACATTTCTGAAGTGTCTGATTTTGATAAACCTTTAACTTATCTAGATCAAAAAGAATATGCTTTTTATATGCCCGCTTTCACTTTTAAGAGATAAAACATCTTGAAAAACTTAAAAGTGAAAAAGAGTATGTATAAAAAATATGTCTCCATTATTTTGGTCTAGACATATTAAAGTTTTCAAAATCGTATACTTTCTTGTCAATACATTCCCTCATATTTTTATATTTTTAGTTTATTTAAAAGCTTATTTAAAAGTAGAAAAACGAAGTAAAAACTTAAAAATATTTGGAATTAATAATCAGAGAATTACTTTTCTTAAAATGATTATATCTAAAAATGGACAGAATATTGGAATTAAATTATACACATATTTATCCAAAATATTGATATATATCGAATTTTTGCATTTGTAAAAGATACTGCATTTATAAATTGCATTTATAAAAAGATATATTTCTTTTTATCTTGTATAATATATAACTTACCTACCATCCACAGCATCTATAATTTCCGCCCGAATACCAAGTTCTTCGAAAAGTCTCTGCATCCTTCTACGTCTCTCTGGTCTTCTTAATAGATTTATCATGTAAATGTCATCCACACCCAGAGTGTCTTTCTCCGGATATATTACGAATTCTCTTAAATCATCCGACAATGGCAAATAATCGCTAAATGCTGTACAAAACGCAATTTATATCAATCAATACTGTCAACTGTGATAATATTATGTTGTAATATTACGTAGCGTAGTATTATAGTTAGTGATAAGTAATTTATTATCTATTTATAAGTTAAGGAATTGAAATGAGATCAATAGAAAATAAAAAGGATAGGATGTAGATGGCAATTAAAGAATATAAGGGAAGGGAATATAAGAATAAAGAAATGCTAGGTAAAGAGAAATAAGAAACGAAATATGGACATAATAATAGACATAATAATAGACTGTGATAGGGTTGTGTTATAGAAATTATGTATAGGTAAAAGGGAATGTATAGTAATAGTTTAGGTTTATAAGACGGGAGAGAAGTGCAAGTATGAATGAGTTAAGTATTTCTGTAAATCAAGTCCCCTTCTTGGTTTGTATATACTGAAGTGTAAATAAATTCTATTCTATATTGTAATATTTCTAATTGAATATTATCACATTGGATATTATATTACATAAATTTATTTTTATTAATTTACAATTACTTATTTATTTTATTTCATTTATATTATGCTTCTTCCTTTACAGAAGCAAGCTTACCTAACATTTCCACTTTGGTATTAATCAACCGTTGCATATCTTCTGCGATAGTCTCATCATTCTCCAAAGGTACCATAATGAAACCATAAATGTCATCGTTACACACGAACAATGACACATCTATAACATAAGCATTGATTGTATTCCAAAATTCACTGCCAGTGCTGAAAATGTATAGTAGTACACGTAATGTAAACTGTAGATTTTCAGCATTAGTAATGAATTTTGAAACACAGCTTATGTATATATTGTATATATGTAAAAAATTTTTAATCGAAATCAAATCTAATTCCTTGTAAAATTAAAAGTTAAGTAAAAGTATAGAATATAGGTTAATAATAAAAGAATCAGTTTAATCGGTGTAAATTTCGTACTATTACTTATAATTCATATTTTAACTTTTAAACACATGACAACTTTAATATATATAGACGATAACTTTTAATATTTACCTGATTTATTTGCTCCTATGGCAAAAGTTATGATATCGTCCACTGGTCCATCATAACCGGTCAATTTTTCGGCCTTATAAGTAAGATAATCAGAGTAGCGTCTTCTCAGATCTATGAGTACTGCGCTATGAATCATGGGCACGTTATAGCAATCAATTTTCTCGCGAAATAGGATCGGCTCGTATAGCTCTGTTCGCAAATAATAATGTTCCGCTGTCATTCCAGCCCAAAAATTACTATACATGCCGTCCGATCTTAATAAAGGCGCAACAACAGTATATCCCTTATGTATTAAATTACGAATAGTATTTGGATTGATCAAAAAAACGTCAGCATCCAGCATCTGCACACACAAGAAGTTTTCTTTTCTTTCATTTTTGTTCTTTTTTCTCATATAGTCCGTACATGTATCAGACAAATGAAATGAGATTCTCTAATGCATATTGCTACTATAATTTTTTTTTATTATTAGTATTCTTGAAACTTATCTGAAATCATTCACTGACAAATATTGTCTTATGTCCTTAATATAATTATAAACTTTTTAATTGTGTTATCCATAGTATAATTTAAGACAGAAAATAATTTCTAAATTTAATCCTGGTGAAAATAAAACGTAAAGTACAAAGTGTTAATAAAGCACGCGCGTTAATTGGAGTGTAAAGGAAGTGTATGAGGGGAATAACGGAAACGAAACTCGTAAAAAGCGAAACACATAAAAAACGTAAAGGATCAATTAAACGTCAATTGAATTAAAGAAACATAAATAAAGTGTTCTTCGGCAAACACGAGCAGAATGTTTGTTGATTGTATATGGAGCGTCATTAGGCTGCATAGAGAACATAAACGGAATATCGCGCATTGTCAAATTCTTAAACGAACATGAATGAAATGTGATCGAGGTCCTTGGGTAAGCATACGATAATATTTTTAAATATATTTTATTTATTCCATAAACGGCGTAAACATCTAAAAAAAAAAATCTGCTTTCATCTTGGAATCCATGGAGTTCACTTCAAAAAAAATTTCATTAGAACACAATTGAAAAATCTTTCAATACTACATCTTTTATCCTAGTCTGTATGGTTTTTTAAATTCTAGAAGTTTAACACGCTGTATCCATCTGTGTGATGACGGTAAAGTTCCATATATCAAAGCTCTTCCTTTGATCTAATGAATCGAAATGCCGATAACCTTCCTATTGATTATTTCGACCGATTATTTGACCTAGTTCAATAAGTGCTTAGTATTATTGGTATAGGATTAATAAGTGAAAATATCGTTAATAAGTCAAAAATGGAAGACCTATGCATTACTTTAATGTACATATAGAGCTTTAAGTAGCGGTGCCGCACTGCTGAACGATATTCTGTTTCGATGTACAGCTTATGACACTTTAAAAAAAATTTTTTTAGTTCTATATCCTTGAAGTATACACGAAATGTACATTAGAATGCTCCGTGTAGGTATTCTTTGCGGAATGTTTAGAAAGCGTAAAGTACTAATGAATGAAGTGTTTAAGAAGTGTATCTACACTCTTTGCGGAGTGTTATGAAGAATTTGGGAAACGTTAATGAAAAAAAATTTTAAATGTGTGAAAAATGTAACAGATGTGTTTCGAGGGGCTCCGCACAATATAAGGAATAGAACAGAGAATAGAGAATAAGAATTTCAATCTATCAGAAACTATGTATTCCACAATAATAATTTCTGATAGGTTGAAATTCTTATTCTCTGTTCTCCATTCCCTATTCCTCTTATTGTGTGAAGTCCCTTACGAAACATTTGGGGAGTTCGGAGAACATGTATAAATACTCAAAATCACTAAAGCCCAGTTCCACAACTAAATTCATTATCTTTTTCCAATTTTAGAATTGGAAAAAGATGAGAAACAAGTTGAATCTCGATTAAGAATTAACTATGAGTTGTGGAACTGGGCTTAAGAGTCAATGAAATGTTTAAGAAGCGTTAAAATTTTTTGTTCACACTTCTTTGACGCTTCGACAAGCTTTACATTTTTATCAAATTATTTTTAAAATTTAATTTGGCTATTAATTCAACTGTCAGTTGCTTGAAGTAACATTTTTTATTATAATTTAATTTAAACAAGTACAATAAATTATAATTAAAAATTTTGCCAATTGAATTAATAGCCAAAATTAAATTAATTAGAGTTTATTAATCAAAGTAACTGCAAAATAACAAAATAAAATTAGCTTACCAAAATAAAATCTGCCCATATTTCTTTTGCATAATCAAGTGCTTGTTCACGCAAATCTATTATATGTGCAAATCTGCGAGGCGACCAATCGGCGATTGATCTCTCATCCTCGAATCTTGTCGATGATGCATTCAAATGTACATTCATCGAATGATACATCTTGCTCCTCGAACTAATCCATTTGTTCAATATTTCGATCGAATTGTCAACATTGTTGTCGCTGCGTATCCTGAAATGATTAATAAAAAAATCTTCGCATCTTTCTTGAAGGGATTGCACTGTTATATTTTTCGTAGAAATATTTGAAAAAACAAGTTAAATCAAAATAAAAATTAAACTATATTGGTCGAAATGAATATATAAGAAATATAATACAAATAAAATATAGATAAATCTCCAAAAATCTAAACGTGAAGAAGACTTCTAAAACTAGCGCGGCACGTTCAAACACATCCGGTATTATATATTCGCGCGTTTGCGAATCGACATGTTTCCGCATGCGCCGCATCGATTAGCGGATAACTTCAAATTTATAAATAAATTTGAAACCGTGATAGAACGAATGAAAATGTGACGACAATCAATGCGATTGTTTCGAAATATTTCTAATTTTCTCGTATTCGCTCATACTTGAGATTTAATTTTATGACGATTACGTATAATCATAATATAAGACAATTCTCAATAAATAATGGGAGTGAATTCTTGCATTATTTTAACATCTTAATTAGAAAAACGCTGATCAATTTTTTAATTATAAGTGTATATCCAAATCCTCAATATCCAAAAACTATGTTATATTGATGAATTTATAAGTGCTTCTATGAGTTTTACTATATCATTACCGAACAAAAAAGTGAGGTTATGTCTAGTCACTTACCAAAAACTTATTCGCTTCTTTGGATAATCTTGATTCTCTAATAAACTCAGAAAGTACGGCAACGTGTGTGCCTTATTTCTAACAAGGACACTAATCAACACGGTTGGTTCTTTTAAGATTGTGTCGCACGTAACCAACCACGCAAAACCAATGAGAGAATAAATAATTAAATATCCTCGAAGGATCATCGTGATACAGATATAAAATCGGTACATTTTAATCACACACGTGTCTCTTCGTGTTCGCCTATTAGAAAATTTAGACAGACGAATGTGAAGATTATACGAAGAAACAATTCCTCTAACATGATCTTTCTATCTCATCATTCTCATCCTATTATCACAAGTACGTAGATGTGCGCAATCGATAAAACAGGAAATTGTACGCAATGTTCATCACACAGTGGCTGCGTTAAATGTTTACTGCAGTATATACTGAAAATTTATAACGTAACGTGAACTACAGATTTTAAGTACTCGCAGAATAACAGAACACAGCCAGTGCAATCAATCTTATAACATTTTTTATTCAATTTTTTAAATATATGTATATAAATTATGTATATGTATATAAATTATGTTGTATATATAAATCCTCTGCTTTCCTCTTCTCTGTTTTTTCCTCATCTTTTTTCTCTTCCCGCCCCCTCCAAGTTTTGTACAAAAAATGTATCACAGAATTTGAACAAATTTACTATTATAAATATACATTGATTGCAAAACTTACTATTATAAAATATAAATTGATGGCAAAATTTTCCTGTATTTTGGTCATATTTTTCTTATAATTTAACTTTTTACCAAAGAAATATCTTCTTTTACTTTTATTCCTTTTATTTTATTTACTTCTTCTGACTTTACCTTTTTCTTGTATGCATAACTAAGTTTGGTTTTGTCAAATTCTAGAAGCATTATACCCAAATCTCCACTGTATCTATTCTTTGCAATCTAGATACACACAAGATAAAATAACTCATATTGAAGATTGAAAAATATATCATCCAACAATTGCAGATGTACATACCTGTAAATATTTCTTTCCTTTTATGCTAGTAAGTCTTTTGTCTTGTATAATCAATATATTATCAGCTTCTTGACTTGCTTTGGCACTGCCAAAAATAGACAAAGCTGTCAATTCTTCATCTCGTTCTTTTCTTGGATGTATAACCAAAGTAACATGACAATTATATTTTGTAGCAAAATTTCTGAACTGTGCTATGATCTTGTCTTGTTTCCAAAATCTACGATACAACGCTGTATAAAAAAATAAATTTTTCAAAGAGAGATAAAACACATTCGTCTCACCTATCGGTCATTTCTTCTGACATGCCCATCATAAATTGCATATTGTCAATTATCACATGAGCTATGTCATGTACATATGTTGCATGCATAACTGCCTAAAATAAAAAAGCGAAAAGTTATATACAACACTAAATTTTTCATTTATAGATAATGTCTTATAGAAACATATAATGTCATACATCCATAACAACTTTGATATTCTGCTGACCATGAAAAGTCATAAAATAAATTGGTAACTTGTTAAAAGCATCTGCATATGTATTGAATTTATCCAAGTTATCTTCCAAAGATACTTCTGCCATTTGCTGCAACATAGTTCTAGCTAACCGAGCATTTCTGATTTCAAAACTACCCCATAATGTATTGACACCTTGCATTGCTAAATCTAGCGAATATTCGCTCATAAATGTAGTTTTGCCACTGCCTAAAAATTGATATGTGTAAAAAAATGTAATTTTATAAGCAACATCCTCTGATGCAAATGATTTAGTTATCTCTTTAGTAATTAACTGATCTGTCTTACCAGTTGGGCCAGTTAGTATTGTAAACTCTCCTCTTCTATGTCCTTTTAAAATTCGATTTAAGGTAGGATATCTTTTCCATTTTACACCTTGAACTTTATCTATATTTTGCAAATCACATAATACATCTTGTCTGAGGTCATCAAAAATAGTAATACTTTTATGCCAGATTGGTTGTGCATTTGCTAAAATATGTTTAAAGTCATAATCTCTGTCAGCAGCTAATTTTGGTCTAGGTTGCGTGTCAATTGGTCTCACGAAGTAACATCTCTTCTCATTTAATTTCTTAGCGAATTGTCTGGCTGTATACCAGCTAGGTTCGTCATTTCCAAACCATAGAATTAATTTTTTAAAATTTTCAAAATTTGGCAACAATTGCTGTGGCAAGTGTTGTAAATTGTATGGCAAACAGATCACATTTGCTGCCTTTCGAGATGCTAATGCTAATAAATCGAGTATTGTTGGTACAACCACTGCAGTCGTATCATTTTTACTATCTTTTTGCTTATAAAAAATAAATCCACTAACATTGGAAATAGGTATGATTTGTTCTAATTCTGATTTACAAGAAAGAGTTTTATAACCCACAACAGTACCGAAAGCAATTAATGGAAAATATAATAATGCTGGTACAGCTGCATATATACCATTTAAT
>NW_017259225.1:825975-838906 GCF_001594045.1 Atta colombica | reverse complement strand
TGTGTTGTGTGTGTGTGTGTGTGTGTGTGTGCGCGCGCGCGCGCGCGCGCGCGCGTGTGTGTGTATGTGTGTAAACATTGAATCTATGTTAATTATCTTACTGGAAGAGAGAATATATTCAGAACTTCTTCATATAACTCTGATGACAAATCTGCAATTTTCTGATTAGATTTCACTATGTTATTCCATTTTGTAGCATAATCTTCTTGAACTTTTATAGCATTTCTCAAAGTTTCCAATTCTTTTTGCATATTATTTGCTTTGGTTGATTTTGTTAATAAAAATTTTTCCAATATATTCCATTCTCCTTTAGAATGGCATTTATCACATAAAAAATATCCTGTAATAAACAAGTATATTTGTATAAGATACAATTATTTTATCAATTTCTTTATGTACCTTCTATCAAATATGTTCTATACATTTTATTATTTTATACATTTTGGTTTACCTGTTGTTTTATTAATATAAATATTTGCCTTTTTAGATTTTTCAGAATCACATATAGGACACTCAGTGACTAGACATGCATGTCCATCAATGGTATTAATATTCTTTTGCTTCAGTACTTGTTTTATGTGAAATAATGAGATCCCAGGTACTGGATCATTTATAATGCTACTATTAGAATATAAACGACGATAAAACATCCAAAATCTGTCATATCTTTCTGGAGTTAAAGAACGTATCAATAATTTTGAAGACATTTTTCTTGTCTAATTGAAGCGTCAACATTGAAGTTATAGATTCGATAGCATTGAAATCATTTTGATCAGTAATAAAAGTTAATATCTCATCACTGGAGCTGTAAAGAATTTTATTTGTATAATTATTTTCAATTATAATCAATATAGACTGCTTTCCTTCAGGAAATGCAGTCGACATAAACATCGTTTTATATTTTTCTTTTCATGAATAATACAGATAGAATAACATTCGTGTCGATTTGTTTCCTGAGAGAAGTAAGTATAAATTTTTGCATTTTCATGTATAAAATATATTTAATAGAAGAAAAATTATTAGAAAACTCAAGTTACATTTTTTATATTTCGAAGTTTTTTGATGTTTACATAAAAAGAATAAGGTAAATATAAATTTTGAAACACAAAACTACTATAATTTAAATTATACAAAAAAATAATTTGCTTTTAATTAATTAAAGCAAAGAATATGTAGAGTGAGCAGAGAATTATCATAAATCATTTAAAAAATTATTTTCTGACTTAACTAAAAAAACTTTGAAACAAAAACAGTATAAAAAAAGTATAAAGAAACAAAAGTGACACTTGAACAATTTTTCTTTTCAGAATCTATTCTGAACGCAATAAAATACAAATTTACATAATAACAGGAAAATCAGAAGAGAAAGCGTTATATTAAGCATTTAACCGATTTTTTTAAATCGTATCATTATTGACATTATCAACATCACTAAAACAAATCTCTTAAGAGATCTTTTAGGATGTTTCAGAACAAATGGTCTTTATTCTTTATATTTGTTTTATTGATGTTGATATTGTCAATCCGTAATAATGGAAAACCGGCGTATAGAGCACGTGATCACAAAATAAAACCAACACCAGGAGGGTGCGTTCCAAAACTTAATTCTGGCTGTGGTCAAAGTCTCGCTACAAATACTTTGAAGCATTTGATGGACCAATTAGAAGAAAGAATTTTACAAACTGACCAATTAAAATATGCTTCAAAGCATTTGCAGTATGACCATACCCGCTGTACACCCTCAACTCCGAGTATTCTTTATTTTTATTTAATTTAGTGACCAACAAAGATAAAATAATACTCGAGTTGACAGAGTTGAATTTTGGAACGCAACCCACAGGATTGAATATAAGATCTGACTATGAATACCGGCTATAGAGACCCTCTAATCAGAATCTAGCATCGATATTTAGGCCGATATTCATACGGCTCCTGCACACAGAAACACGGTAACACTTGCCGTACGGCGAAGTTGACGTGAGCCATCAACGCTTTCTCGCTTGCTCGGAAGTAAAGCCAGTTCTACATTAGTTGCAAGTCGATCGTAAATTTGTTGCAACAACCAATCTGAAGCTTGCATTTTGAAATCAAACTTGCGAGCTTCAGCTTGCAGTTAATGCAGAACCGGCTTAATAGATGTGTAATTTTCACCGCGCCACAAAAGTTGAACTCAATCCAACTTTTGCCGCGCGGCGGAAGAAATATTACATCATTTTTAGAAGTTTATATGGTGAGGCCGACTTAAGAACATAGAATTATTAATTAGTGCGATAACTTCCGCGCGGTAAGCGTTGACGCGTTCAATGTGCAGAGAGAAGCCTAAGAACGACCATATTCGAGATTTAGCTGTTACTTTATTTTGAAGTGCTTCTATGTCCATAAAATGTGGACATTGAACTATGCAATCAATGTCCACAATCCGGTCGGTAATGTCGACGATTATTTAATTGTATTCTTCGCTATATCCACGAATTTCAATCCATTAGATAACAAAACTGTAAGTTGTCTAACAAGACTTAGAGCCGGTTGTTCCATCTTTTGGTAAATTTTATCTGTTGTGTAAGTAACAAGACCCAATCACATGCGCGAATTATCAAATTTACCTCATAGATAAAATTTATCAAAAGATGAAACAACCGGCCCTTATTACAAGCCCCGATAGATTGATTGTTCGTCTGTCTATCTAACGGACTGAAATTCATGGATATAGCGAAAAATATAACCAAAAAATTGTGGACATTCAATTGAATCATGGATATTGGCTACATAGTTCAATGTTCACATTTTGTAGACATTTTGTAGAGGCCCTTCAAACTAAAGTAACAGCTAAACCCAGCCAGGCATGGCCGCTAAAAGTCTATAGATTATCTATCTATATAGTCTGCGATTGTATTCTCTGATAAAACATAACCTTTTACGCGTGTTGTGCACGTGTAATTTTATTTATTGTTTATTCTACATTTAGTATTGATCAAATCGCCGGTACGTACAAAGCAAAAATATTGTTAAACCAACATTTCTGATTACTTATTGATTACTTAATTCAGATTGTTTATGTTACGAAGTAAAGTTTTTATATTATTTTTCTTTTTATATATATAGGTCATTTAATATGATATATAAAAGGAATTAAAGTCACATTTATCATATTCATCCGAAAATATTTCAGAAAAAAAGTACATTATTTAATTATATATATTGCAATGACAAATCAACGGCTTTCGTGTGGATTGGATTTGTGCTGTGCTGTAAATTTAAATGATTGTTTAATTTATGCATCTGAATCAAGGTAAATTGTTATTACATGTTTAAATGTCATGCTTTTTACTTATCTTTATTTATTGTAATTTGCATATGTACATTATTATTTTTATTCATGATTTCAGGTATGATTTTATTTGTGTCTCCTTGGTTCATCCTTTATTTAAAAGAGAATTTATTTCTGGATCTGCCAAAAATCGTCCAGGACCACTCACTAGGCCTGATTTAATTTTAAACAGTTCAGGTATAAATTAAATATATATTTATAATATATATACTTATATTTTATTAATTATATTAGTAGTCAGCATTAGATAACTTTAAGTTACATTTTTATATTGATGTTCTCTTCTTATCCTTGTTCCAGGAACAATGATATCAGGTCTGTTTTTTTATTGCTACACTCTGAACCGATGCAATAAGTTGAAGTGAAACAAATGTATATTTCAAACATGTTTTATTTATTGTATGCACTGTGTATATCAGTTCAGAAAGTGTAGCAATAAAAAATAGACTTATCATATGATAGAATTGTATCTTCTGCTGTTATAAAATTTTTTTGTTATAAGCTTCTGAGATAAGTATCACAGATTTTATTATTAATTCATTTTCAAGATATGAATGGCAAATAAGGGATAATGAACATACACATTATCTGACATAAAAATCTGACCAAAAGTATTGTATCTAAAGCTGATCACTGAATTATATCAATAATTTTAAAAAATAAATTAATAAAATCAAATTTAAATAGAATCAATAATATTACATTGCAGATTGGAATAATAGAATAATTGCGAAGTTTTCATCACTTATCAATGTTGACTCGACCAATCCAATTATTAGAAAAAATAGCGAAGAGACTTTGAATCAGGAATTAGGCTTAGCTAGCCATTTTGGTTTGTCGGGAGTGACTTTAAAATTAAAATACGGGATAAACAAAAATGTGAATCTTGCAAGGATCATTTCTGATAAAATATCAAATCACAATTGTACTTTCCAGGTAGCACATATATATACATATATGCATACACATTAAATTATAATTTATAGTTTTAATTTTTTAATTAGAAGATATGTGTGATTAATACTCAATATACTTTTAAAAATAAATATTTTGAAACAAAGATAATGTTATTTATGTTGAACAACAAGGAAATATATTTACCGATATAAAATCTATAAACTGTAGAATTAGTACAGTTAAATTAATACAGTTTTTTAAATTATGAAAACATATTAATTATTATAGGTATGGATACAAGTTCCTATGGAGAATCCAATTAGACAAACCTATTCTTATAGAACAGAAGATTATCCGGAAGACGAGAATCCATGGGAATGGTGGAATTCTTTTAGAGTAATATGTGATTATAATAAAAAATTAGGAGTTTCATTAATTGTCAGTCATGATTTGCCTGAAGAAGAAGAGGTAGTTTAAATTAAATTTGCAAATTAAAATTGTGCAATATGAATGTATATGTATAAACCAATTTAAATTTAAAAGATTGATAGGTGGCTCGGAGAACCAGTGAGATGTTTAATTTTGCCAACAACGTTATTTCTAACTAATAAAAAGGGATATCCAGTACTAAGTAAAGCACATCAAGCATTAGTAAGAAGATTTGCTGTCCAAGAAGTACAATTTATTTTAACAGGGGCCTCACGTTATCAAAGTGTTAGTTATTATCATAACTATCTTGATTATTTATGGAAGGTAAAATTAAAAAAGTTTTCTAAAAATAAATACTTAATTTTGTAGAATATACAAAATAATATCATTTTTTAAGGGATGTCAAAATGATGGAACGGTGGAAAAATTTGCTCGAGGATATGAGGACTATCTGCAATGTCCATTACAGCCTCTAATGGATAATCTCGAATCACAAACTTATGAAATATTTGAGAAGGATCCCATAAAATATCGAGAATATCAAAGTGCTATATACGAAGCTATAAATGCGATAGTATATAAAATGCAAGAGGAAAGAACGATGTAATCGTCGAATCATATTAATTAATAAAAATAATATCTTTAGAAAAATGTATAACAAGATTATAAATTTTTAGAATCATTATGGTAGTTGGTGCTGGAAGAGGACCGCTTGTAACCGCATCTCTGAATGCCGCGAAAATGGCATATCGGGAAGTAAAGATATATGCAGTGGAGAAGAATCCTAATGCCATAATAACGTGAGACCATTTTAAAATAACAATTATATTGGATTGGATAAAAAAATCTTTGTTTTTTAAAATATTTTAAAATTTCTTCTTTATTAAATGGTAATATAATTAAATTTGATAAGAAAAAAAGCTAATAAAGCTAAAAGTAAAATGAAAGAATCGATATTTTGTTTAATAAAGAAACAATTTTATCCTTATTTATTTTAATTTTTATTTATTTTAAAATGAATTAGAGAAGACTTTTTATCCAATAATTTCAATCAAATTTTAAATAATCGTGAATTACATGTGTTCATTATTTCATTCTATGTTTATAGTTTACAAGCCCTTCAAAGAGATATGTGGAAAGAAAAAGTTACAGTGATATCATGCGATATGAGAGAATGGAATCCTCCGGACAAAGCTGATATAATTGTGTCTGAATTACTCGGATCCTTTGGTGATAACGAATTGTCACCAGAATGTCTAGATAATGTCCTTAAGTTCTTAAGAGGTTTGCATTACATGCAACATTACGTAAATGATGTTAATCTTGCATTAATAGTATTAATTTTTTCTTTAACTACTTGTTTGAAATTTTTATCAGATGACGGAATTAACATACCACAATCATACACTTCATACATAGCTCCTATGCAATCCTCTAAATTGTACAATGAAGTGCGACAACTTAGAGATAAGGACAAACATCCGTTAGCTCATTTTGAAACTCTATACGTAGTACATCTTCAAAATAAATACGATATAGCAAATCCGAAACCACTTTTTACATTCAAACATCCAAATACAGGTTTGTACAAAATATCCAATATTTTAATTATTTTATATTTTAATTATTTTAATTTCTTTACATGTTTGTATTTTTTTAGACGCTCTTGCTGACAATTCGAGATATGAAATCAAGACTTTTCAAGTAGAACAAAATTGTGTATTACATGGATTTTCAGGATACTTCACAGCAGTTTTATATGAAAACATCACATTAAGCATAGAACCTAGCACATACAGCTCAGATATGTTTAGTTGGTTTCCAATCTTTTTTCCACTTAAGGTACGTGAAATAATTTTTATTCTTTAAAGTAAATATTCTTGCAAAATATAAGTTTTGTGGTAGATAAAAAAAATATTTATCGATACACAGGAACCAGTACAATTAAAAGCAGGAGATGAAATAGTGGTTCATTTCTGGCGCAGATGTGGTTCTAAGAAAGTATGGTATGAATGGTGTCTCAGTAAACCCATACCAGTCTCAATCCACAATATAACTGGACGCTCTTCCGTTATCGGATTATAACGTAACGACTTGTGTATTATGACTTGTTCATTTAATGTTCCGATATACGATATATATATCAGACTATTAAATATTAACTATTAGATTTATAATTAAATTTTTTGTCGAATGTGGACAGTATTACGTATTCGAATATTTTAGCATTAATTTTATTTCAAATGTGTCAAATTGTTAAAATAATATTAATATACTAAATTTCAATTTTAAATAAATTTGATGTAATATAGGAACCGGGATACTATCGTATCTCCAGATATGAATCTTTTTATTTACTTTTTTTTTATGAACAGCAAATATTTCTGAGATAATTATTTATTTCAGAATATTATTCAACTGTTTATTCCACTTACGCTTCAAAGATATTGTACTCAAATATCCTTATATTTCCTTCTATTTTTTATAAAAAATAAAAGGAAATGCATTCGTACATATAAAAGATATATAAAGATATATAATATGATATGTGAATATTTTCTTCATTGCAAACGATTTTTTATGTACAATATATAACTATCTTAATATGACGCCGATATCTAAGGTCACTGATATTCAGTGAGGTCATTGATACTGTAGAATTTTGATAACATGTATTACGAAATGTTCTCAAAGCGTGTTATTACTGTTCCCTTAAACTCACGTGCTTCGAAAAATATTTATATCTATATAATTATATCTAAATTCTACATCTTATAAGATTGAGCTTAATTCACATGTTCATATAATAATAATCTTGAATAAGAATTTTCTAAAATTTAATAATTTTATAAAATTCTATAAAATTACATATTTCATCTAATTCTACATATTTACTTTATAATGAATTTTTACTTATTGACAAAACACTTCAAATCTTTTATAAGATTACTTAGAATTGTTGAACAAAAGAAATTATAATTCTATCAAACTACATATTATGCATGTAAACCAAGCTGCTTTACTTGATTTTGCTTGATTTTTATCTCATTTTTACAATCTCAGGTGGTAATAGTATTAATATTTAGTAAGTGAACAATCTTAAAAATGAAACATTCTTGCGTAATTTTTTTATTTTGGCAATATATCTACAATAATTAGATCTTTTTAAATCAAAATAATAAAGATTTTGTCACGGATTGAAAAAAAACCCTTTTGTTTTTATTATAGCCTTACATATTTCTATGAATTAATTTTTTAAATGTATTTAATATTTTTCTTAAACACTTTGAAGATTCCGTCCGTGGTATAATTTGTGGCCCCACTTTTCTTCACTCATCACCCAAGAAAATATTTAATGAAAAATTATTAAAAATAAAACGAAAATGAAGGATTCTAATTAATAACAATTATAATGAAATAAGTTTACGGCTATCTGTTTGAGCCATCATCAGAAATACAATAAATCAAATTATACTTGAAATTCATCTTCTTAGAATATAACATTTTTTGATAAGCTGTTTCCAGAATAATAATTATAGCTCTTCACATGTGAACGTGAGACGAATTTCAACTGTAATTTGATTTATTATATTTCTGATGATGGTTCAAACAGGTAGCCACAACATGTAAAAACTTCGATTTTAATAGAGTAAGATTGAATATCAAATTCATGTAATTTCTTTAAAATATATAAAATAAGTTCACACACCAAGTGCTGCGGTTGGCTCTTCTAAGTTACCCTGTAACTTATTTCATTATAATTTAATAAAAAAATTTTAAGTTTTTCAGGCACAATGTCAAATCAAAACAATACTTTTATTATTTTACAACTTTTATTACTTTACAAGGAAGGATTAAAGCGCTCATTTATTTTAATAACGATATAATTAAAAAGTTCTCATTTTTTTTCAATTGCAAAAAAAGAAACGTAAAGAAAATTTAAAAAGATATTTTATTCCTCTGTATATAATTTTATTTTTCTGTAATTATTACATCAAAATTACATTTCAAAATTAACATTACAAAATTTTAATAGCTTTAGATATTCAAATTTAATTTCTAGAAAACTTCATTTTTTGTTGTGCAAATGAGCAAAATTATGTCTCAAAATAATAAAATTACGCAAGAATTAATTTTATTTTTGAAGATATTCAGAAATCTTTTATGGTAATGCATATAAATAATAAAAGAAAACTCTATAACAATAACATGGTAATATTTTTGATTATTATGTAATGAAATGAAAGCTATTTTAATATCTAATTTGAATGTAATTATGCAAGATGCAATCAATTTGATCTCTCCCTTTTTTTTTTTTTTTTTTTTTTAATATATCTAGAATAATGTAGATATTCTATGTACATCTACCTAATGTACAAAATTTAGCTGCAGATTATAATGCAATAAATGCTTTTATTTTATCAAAATTTCAACATGTGATTAGTGTTGTGTTTATTTTTTGCAAGTCGAAAAATTGTACGAAATTGTCTTTATATTATTTGATCATGTGTAATCGGAGCAAATTATATAGTATTAAATTTTGAATCTGTCTAATTTACAATCTATATATGTCATTCCTTTTTATTTCTTTCTAATTTTCAACGACTCAATCATTCAAGATATCATTCTTATAATTTAATAAGTAACACGACATTCGCTGTTGACGATTCTGATTGATAACAGAAATATGAAACTAATATATAAAAACTAACTCGCGGTTGCTCAAGACTGAAGGTCATATGCTATTTGTGTTGCAATTGTACTCGCGATAGTTCTTATGTACGTAATCAGCATTTATATATTTCGAATAGAGAAAAACAGAAAGCTAAGATTTAAAAAAAATGTATTTTTGATAATTTTGAGATTCGAACGTGTTATCCATGGTACATCCTGTGCTTGATCATGTTGACTCGTTCGAATTTAGTTCAATTAAATTTCTGAGATGAGATAAGAGAGGAGCCGATAATGATAGAAAAGTGCTGAGACTGGATTGTAATCTTGTCTTTCATTATTCGACCAAGAATATCAATCGGCTCCGTTTTGCTCTCACTGCCGGTTACATTCGCGCGTGCGGCCTTATCTTCATAAAGTGAAAAAAAATAGAGGTTAGGACAGTTCGTGCGCGTTGCTCTGCACGGCGATCGCGACGGCGAAGGAAAAATGGCAAGATTGATCACCCAGATTAGCAGGTGCGTGATAAAAACTGTCTCGCACGATTTGCTCTATACAACTGCGAAGTCGAAGATAGCCCTTGTCATAATGCGATCCATAACCACAACTCAGTATTTGAGAGATGGTAAGTGAGAATGAGCCACGCTGGCTTGGCTTTTTAAAAAGCGTCAGTATGTATTTACTAAAACTATTTGTAGTACCAAAGAAACGATTTCATCGCCGAGTACTGTCTATTGTTTTCTTCGCTTCTTGTCTTGTTTATAAGTTTATAATTATTGATATTAATGAAGGCTCGTGAGAAATTCATGTGATTTGTAAACACATGCGCGCGCGCGCGTCGCATAATTGAATGAATTGTGTATGATATGTATGTATAAATTGATATTACATAAATTGTGTAAAAATAATTTTATATATATTTGTGTGTGTGTGTGTGTGTGTGTGTGTGAGATAATTTATATAAATTTATATATATATATATATATATATGAAATTTTATATATAATATATAAATATTTGTTGTAATTAAAATAATAGAACGAATTCGATCAAAGTTCGATTAACTTAATCTCAACACGAATAAAAAACATTTTATATTTATGTTAAAACCAATCCTTGTTAAATGTGTTGTGTTAAATTGATAATTAGTTTTTACTGTTAAAATAATACAATTTATGAATAAGTGAATAAGTAACAAAAATATAATTTTAAAACATAAATTTTAAGATAAATAGATAAAAGATGGATATGCATGTTAATTTAACATATTTAAAATTTATATATTTAAATTTACCAAATTATAAATGCTAATATTGTTGAAGAAATATGTTTCCATAATTTGCTTCCAATTTATGTCAGATGTTACATTTTTGTGTTAATTTTTGCATAATGTTTGGTTATTTTTTAATATATTCACTTTGTATTTATTAAATTAGCATAAAAGTTAGGTGAACCGAACATGTGAAGTATGTTAATTTAATACAATTTTTTCAACTATGAACGATTGAACCGCCGGAATTAACATCAAAAGCAATTCCTGACATTATTAAGTCTCATAAGACTCATTTAATTTATGTTGACTGAAAGACAATTAAACATTAATTAATAAAAACATTAATTAATTTCAAAAAGTCAAAATGACATACTTGAATAAAAGAATGAGTGCATGTATAAATTTATTTTAATAAGAATAATCGAAATTTTTACAGATACAGATAACATAAAGAAAATATAATTAAATAAATAGACTTATCAAGTCCATCATCAAAAGAATTCATTCGATTGGTAGAATTATTGTTCTTAATTTCACTCTTTTCAATATATATTTCGACATTATTTTTTTTCGAACAAAAAATTGATAGTTATTCATGTTAACAAAATAATTCAGATATTATTACTTGATAAGTTAATTCAATTCACTTCGATCAAGTTAGTTCGAAAAAAGTTTGACCGAAGTCCAAGAATTAATGTTTTATTATATTTTTTTATTTTTTCGGTACAAATGCTTTTATTGTACAATTTAAATATATTACATTATAAATCTTGTATGCAGCTCCATTGAAAATAAATCGAATCACAGTTACAAGATAAACGCATGATTTTTCAGAACGATGGTACACTGATAAACACGAATGGGTAACAGTAGATGGCAAAATCGGCACAGTCGGTATATCGGATTACGCGCAGGATGCTCTCGGAGATGTGGTGTACGCGCAACTTCCCGATGTAGGATCGGCAATCAAGAAAAATGGTAGTTGATATGACATTTTTTTACCTAGCGCAACCAAATTTCGGAAAAATTTCAGAAATTGAAAAGATTATCTCTAGAAACATAAACTGAAATGTCTCTTGAAAAAAAGACTATCCATTCTTCTATAACTTTGGAATGTTTAATACATTTTTCCTTATTTTTAAAAATTTATTTTAACACGAAATTTTAAGATGTACAATCGAGAAAAGAAAATTAAACAATAGAAGTCAAAGCTATTGATATAAACTTAATTATTATTAGTTTAAGCTTTGGCTTATCTAATTTTTTGCTATACTTACATTTAGTTGTAATTTACGACATTAATTTAAAATTTAGACTGGAAATATATTCGAAATGTTTTTCACAGATTAACTATGATTTTTTTAGAGGAATGTGGAGCTCTAGAATCAGTGAAGGCAGCTTCAGAATTGACAAGTCCGGTCAGTGGGAGAGTCACAGCGAAAAATGAGGCAGTTGAAAGTAAACCCGGGTTAATTAATAAATCTTGTTACAAAGACGGTTGGCTATTCAAAGTAGAGTTAAACAACTCAGACGAGCTCAAGAACTTAATGAATGAAGAGGCTTATAATGTGTTTTTGAAATCAGACGCGCATTAAATCTAGAAATCTAATGCCAGAAAATTTTCTTCAAAGTAGAACTTGAAGCAAATTGCGGTAATTTCAAGAATTATATTCTTTTGCTTTTGAAGATTCAATATTTTTATGAACTTATTGAAACAAATATAAAAGACGTTTTACTTAATTATTCATACAATATAATGATCACGCATGATTTAATTAAAACTTGAATAGAAATTGTTGCGTGTACTACTTGCTATAGATAGTAAAATGATATAGTATGTGACAGATTTTTGCCTTATTGTTTATTACCTCAACAATGATTTATATAAAATTTAAAATGCTGCATATTTATTAGAAATATATCATTATGCTTATGCTAGAAAAGAATGTTAAATTTGCACCTGGTTAAATTAAGAGTAATCACACTGGAATTACATATCTATCACTTCAGTAGTTTTATAAGTGATAGAAATGTTAATTTATGAAAAAGTTAGTGTAGTGAACAAGCAAGCTTTCAATGTTTTTCTAATACAATATGATCTTAATTCATGTTAAATGATGCAAAAAATTATTTACTGTAAAATCGAAACAAGTTATATGTTACAAGTTAATACATTACAAAAATATACAAAAAATAATTCAATGCAGAGATGTTGTGTTTTTACATAAGTCAAAAATTAGAATTGATTGCGATAATTGCAATATTTTTATTAGTCACTGTGCAACGTTCTTAATTTTATATTTATACAAAGCAAACATATTATAATATATATA
>NW_017259225.1:819793-825875 GCF_001594045.1 Atta colombica | reverse complement strand
TATATATATATACATTATACAATAATATATATGTATATATATTATTTGATAATACATGAATAAGATTCGAGTTACAAATTATGATACTATTTTTCTTTTTTCGAGCACATAAAAATTTTGAAATTTTGTTCCTAATATAAGAGAACAAATAATCGCAAGAGATATTATTTTCAAATTTTACGAAATAGTATACTGATATTATATTATTTATGACTCTCCTCCGAATATTCCGTAACTTGGTACCAATCCTAAAGTTCCAAAATGAGGGAAGTAATATCACTATGGGTTTCAACCAATATAATATATAAAAAATAGTACTGTTAGCTCTCTAGGAAGGAACAATTATCTGTTAATAATAAAGATATATTTACAGTCAATTAATTTTTCTACATAATTTACAATTGCCAACTGCTAATGGCAGTGTTAACAACGCATAATAGTTTTTTCTTTTTAAACTTTATTCCAACAATTTATTGGATCAAAGAATCATATAGATATTAAATTAGATTATTTGCCAATCATAATTGGTAACTGTACATATTTAACATAAGAAATGTACACAACGCTGTAATTGTCGTATTCACTAATTACAATGGTTAATAAACATGTTGTAACAAATCGAGTCATTAATCGGGATTGATGTATATACAGAATGAAGCATTTAGAGCGTGATATATTAATATTTTAGGAAAATACCAATTTTAGAAGAAAACGTTTAAGGAATGAAAATTGTGGGAGATTCCGAAGAGAACATATAACGTTTACAATAATCGATTTCATTTTTGCGGAATGGCAATGATCATATCTTTCCCATTATATATAATTCTTTTTAACATTTGAGAGTAAGTTTTAGGCGTACCCCTATTGAATTTTTATATTTGTATTAATAGAAACGTGCTCGTAAATGCTTCTCTATTTTGTTATTTTATATGTACGTGTATGTTTCAAAGCTTACACGTTTGTGTTACTACAAAGTTACTACAAAGTTGTGTTACTACAGCTTTTGGACTAGCGCAAAACTTACATTAATGTTAAAAGGATCGTGAATTTGCCTTAATCTCAATCTTAATCTAAATTTATTAGGAAAAATAATAATATTTCATTAAGAAAGCAAAAAAGAAATATCATCTTTATGATTCACTCTGGCAAATGGCACTCTGATAAAACTATTATCGTCGTTATTATATTTCCTTCAAAATCCTGCAATTATATTTACAGAAAACGTCTTTTCCTAAAATTAAAGTTTAAAGGAGATTAATATGTCACGCTTTATATGCCTTATTCTATATACAAAATATATACAGAGATAATTGATTTAGGACTATCCTTTTTTTCTTTTTTAGAGGAGCTTTTTTCTTTTTAACATATGTTTGCGATTAATACGACTTGTTCCAAAATTATCAGACCGACACGTTCAGCAGGAGGTCTCTGAGAGGAAAAAAGACGATACAATAAATAAACGGTAGCGTGAACTTGTCTTACCCAAACAGCAATGATTTAAAGCGATATTTTTCAATTGTGAAACAGCAGTAATTAATACACGGTAAATGACAGAATTATGAACTAATTTGCAGAAAATACAATAATAGTAATAATTAACTAAGACCTAATAACGTGTGGACATACAATAGATACGATACTTTTAATAAGTTGTATTACATCGTAATTTCTTAACGTGTAATTATACACACTACACGAATTAAAATATTTATTTATGCATGTTACATTCATTCATTCCATTCAAATTGCTATCTGGGCGTCTATATTCTGAGGTATGTGGTTACTAAAAATGTAAAAATATAAAAACTTAATACAGATGAAGAGGTAGTCATTCGTGTCGTGAGTTAAATAAAAATAATTTTCTTTCTTTTCAAATAAGAAACATTATTAAAAATGAGAATAATGATAAGTCTAGACTGCTTTCAATTTCATGTTTAACATAAAAAACCGGACGATTTGAAAATTCGGGAACATCAGCATATTTTATATCGACGTATAAGGTCAAATCTGACAGGTGGACACAAATCTTTGCTCACGCGATAAGTACATTCGCGTTATTCTCAGGAAAATATTTAATTTCATTGGTAATAATGATCGTTACTACTATTCCTCTTGATTTGATTTAACACTCGAGTCTTAATCTAATATGAGACATCAAGTTTCTCGTGCTTATCGACAAGCACTTTACACCTAGTTAATTGTATTGAAAGATCGGTGGAAAAAGTGAAAGTAGTAAAATAGCCTTTTTTTTGCAGCAGGTACGTGTTCGATACATGAATAAAAACAAGAGGAACCGTAACGGATAATATTACCAATTTACCAATGCAAGAAAAGATTTCTGTCTCTGTTGCCGTTTAACTTTGCATCTGACACAATATGTAATTTCCAATGGCTTCAAATACCACAGGTGTCAAAAAGACAACCTTCACAGCACTGAAGAATTTCTTTGACTATTGGCTAAACAATAATAATAATAATAGTAATAATTAATAAAATTAATAATAAAATTAATAATAATCTATTAGTGAAAAAATTACTACTTTCGATCACTATCTTAACACTTACTAAATATTCTTTTCTATTTAACAACTGCGATACGTTTAATATTATCTTATGCATTTAGAATTAATCGCTAGACAATATAGGACCACATAAACCTTGCTCCAATGATTCTTTTATTTCTTAAACAGAATCTTTATTATGATACAACATACAATAGTAAAATATCGCAATTTGTAGTTATTCCTTTCCGCCACCTATTTGAGAAGTAATAAAGAAAAATACATGAATAAGATCCTAAAATTAGTGAAGACATTAAGTAGCTAATGATTTTCCTCAAGTAAGCAACAGAAATATATTTATTCATTTCATTATTCAACTATACACAAAATATTGTAATTACATATTTAACATGATCTGTACTTTACAACATAAATTGGAATGTTAACTAGTATTTACAATATAGTAGCCCCGCTGAGTGCAAGTGTGACAAAAATGCATATTTTTTTCTTTATAGGAAATTCTAAGGATGCCCAGGTGGCCGTGCGACAAACATATATGTATATCACATGCAAGTTCATTGTCATTCAAGTATGCCCATTGAATCCCTTGCAGAAGCACGATTGATCTGGAGAGAGAATTTGATTCTCTTTTAGCAGTACGATATATTTCATTCGAGTGAGAGCAAGGCTTCAGTGTGGTATGCTTAAAAATAAATTCGCCTCTAAGTATTAGAAAAATAGCTTTACTTATTTAGACAAAAGTTGCCTGCCCTTCGACCAATATTTTTTGTTAACCACCCTTTGTACTGTTTTCAAGGCATCTTGCTTACTGTTTCCCTGCGCTTATACCCATTAATTAGGGGTAATTTTCCCCACGGATACATCTCTAAAACTTCAACATCAAATATAGAAAATATATGTCATTGTGTTTATATATTTAGATACACTTTATAATACATATATTCTATGTATGTGTTTGTGTGTGTGTATGTGTGTGTAAAATAATGTACGTCTATACTTGATTTGTATGCACAGGTATTTCATGAACCAGGGCCCCTTTACTTGGTCCGATACCTTAGCAGCATTTAGCTCTTAATAGGTACTTTGAGGTCCACTCTGTCTCACGATTAGGGGCATTAACAGGACTTTCGAGATACACATATACATACATACACATATACATACATACACGCACATATATATATACATACATATATATATACATATGATGTATTATGTATGTATATATTAACGGGCTTTTTTCTTATTCGATGGCAAAGATTACCAAGTAAAACTGATCGTTTCATTTTCTCTTGGCGTGAAGCATCTCCATGAGAAGCGTTTGCGTTGGTGCGCCTCCATTACAATGTTTCTGATAAAGATGCTCTTCTCCCTTGGTTGCCACTTCGTGAATATCTGGTAATACTGCTAACAGCTTATTAAATTTATCCTAAACAAATTGAAAATGAGAACAATTAAATATCTGGTTAACTTGTTTTAGATGAAGTATATGAGAAAGCGTTTGATGATAAAACGCACCAGTACAGATGGGTGATGGCTTAACGTGTATTCCATAAGCGCCTGTTGAACCTGCTCGTGACCTTCTTGCACATGTTTCTTATTCACTAGTCCACGGACATCTGCAGTACATAAAATAATATATTAAATATATACACTTATGTAAAATATGTGAAAAGTTTAATTTGAGTATTACAAGATATCGGAATGAGGTTTATTTGAAAGTGGAAACAAAGGATGAAAAATCAAGTTATATTCGTGTGATAAATGTTACGTTTCGTTCATGCAAAACGATTGTGTATTGGTACATTTTTAAAAAGCTACATAAAACGTAAAGCTACATAAAACGCATGATCAAATGAATCTTACAACTTAATTGTTATCAACTTAGTTGTCTCTCGAAATTCATCATTAACAAGACGAATATGAATGGATTTAATTTTACTTACCGTGATTCAGCAGCATTAGGAATTTCATGCATATATATTCGGGAACGTCGAATTTTAGTTCTTGAAGTGTCTTGGATAGTTCCCTGAAGGTTTCGGCCAAGGAAGGAACTCCGAGTAGGCCGAGACAGAGAAGATCAAACTTTTGGCCATTGTGAAGTGTCGTCTCGTCGGGTAGATTATTGTGTAACCTGTGATGAAGGTGATCTAGCACCAACATATCCGACCAAGAGTGTTGTAGCAACTTCATTTGATCGTCAACCTAGTAAATAATTGCCGTGCAAATGTTAAATATAATGAATAAATATACAAAGAAATACAGATGTAATTATATATGCTATTTGGCATTTTAATCCCATTTTACAAAAAATCATACACAATATAACGATGAAATGTTTTCAGAGAGAATTAAATATAAAAATATTAAATATAAAATATGCGATAAATATATTTCTAAAGAGAGAAAGGAAAATTTATAAATTGAATTAAAATTGTAATCGGAATTTATAAACAAATATTAATTATAACTCAAAAGTATTCGTTTTATTAAAAGTTTTTTATAACAAAAAATACTTAAAAAATATGGTTGGTACATGTAATGATTTATATTTATATTATAAAATTAGAAAAAAGCATATAAAAAAATCTTCTTTAGAAGAATGACACGATTTTAACAAAATTATAATGAAGATCAGACAGCAATGTACCATATTGTCGACGAAAAGTTTCAACAAAATGGCCTCGATCTGCTTTGCATTGTCGTTAACAAATCCACCGTGTTGAAGCAAAAATAAAAAGTTATTACAAAACGACCGGTTAAAGTATGCAATTTATAATTAACGCGGTCCTGCTTTGGGGCAACCGCCATAACCCAGAAACGTATCTTGTTATGACCTAGATATGAGGCGATGCTTGAAATCATTCAGTGATTGTGCAATGCTGCTGGTTACCTCACATCCCCGCTCATAGCACCGAGCAGGCCAGGCAACGAGTTATTTATCGGTAAGAACGAACTTTTCTCGTCGAGGAGATTCTCGACAAAATTGTTGTAATTACTTCTAATATGCGCATATGTTATTATATGTTGATGCCTCTCGTTCAGTTTTAGATTAAATTAAAATATTGGAAAAAGACAACAATCTCAAATTCGCGATAATGGAGAAAAGAAAAAAAGGAAAGAAAGGGAGGGGGGGAGAGGGGGGAAAGCTGTTCAATGCATCGTTCTACAAAAGGTCAGATATTCGAGATACTCACCTTGAGATCTTTGAAGAACGTCGAATTTCTAGCCCAGTCTACCTGCGAAAACAAATTTTGATCGAGCACTTTGCACATTAATTCAAACAAGTCCACTTCACACTGATTATACGTTTGGCTTTGCAACAGTCCGAAGAGAGACGTTTGCCACTCGCGGTCGTCGATCGACGACAGAAACTCCCTTATCATCGGACTAAGTGTCTTAAGAGCGACAACGGGGTTGGACGCGTAGCTCGGCATCCCACCGCCGTGTGGCTGCACGGATTGCTCGCCGAAGTTAAAGACCTTCGTGCCGGGGGTAGTTGAGTTGGCGGCCCAGAGTCTGCTGTCCAGACCGGGGTTGAGATTGTGCAAGTGATTGCC
>NW_017259225.1:813515-819693 GCF_001594045.1 Atta colombica | reverse complement strand
TGGCCAGCCCCGCTGCCACTGCCGCCGGCTTGCGTCGTGACCAGGCCCGCGGCCACGGTCGCGGGGGACGGACTCGAGTCCGGTGACGAGGTCAGACTCGAGACCTGAGGTATTTGGATCTCCTGCTTGATGTGCATCAAGGGCGCGACCGCGGTCGAATAGCTGTTCGGGTCGCCGAGGCTGCCGCGTATCGTCTGGATCGCCAGTTGCCGTTGACGTATAAGTTGCAGCTTCCGCGCCCTATCCCTCTTGTACATGGGCCCGAATTTGTTTCTACCGCCTCGCATTCTGTCCGCCCGTACAGCTGAAACAGAAAGAATTGTTCATTCAGTGTGTTCAGCGGTGTGTACGTATTACGTTTAGCGAGTGTTCCTCGCGTTTATTCTTTCTTAATTTTAATCTTTAATTGACATTTAAGAGTTACAGCCGACTTTCTTTATCCTTGAATGATTTTTTCGTCGGTTTATGCTATTCGTTATACTATTCGATACTGTTAAAGACTGAATCGCACCTGATTTCTTAGGGAATGTAGGATGGAACATATTCAGGCGTCAAGTGGAAAAATCAATTTCTCAGGCAATACTATGAGATTCCCAGTAAAAATTTTTTTATATTATATATATTTAATTATATTATATATATTTATTTTTTGCGTTATAAACTTATTAGAAAAAAATCTTTTTCTTCAGTGAAGGTTTAAATTAAATTAAATTTTATTTCAAAGTTTGAGTAAATATATGGAAGACATAATTTTATGTACATAAATTTTAAGAATACGCAGAATGTGGTATCGAAGAGTTACGATGAAAAATAATGAAGAATTTTTCTAACGCGGAGTAATCAGTTTTTAATTTTGAATGCGTAGAGCGGTGTGAAAATAGCGGATCGCATTGTTCGCCGATTCGATTCTCAAGAAAAATCTCTCTCGCGCGTGCAATCGAACAAAGCAACCTTGGAGAAGCGCGGTCTTCCGAGTCAGACGAAAGCGGAAGTCACGGCTAATCGCCAGATAAGTAGGACAAAAGCGTGAGAGTGCACCGCCTGCTATTTCTGTCCATATATACGTGGCAATCAACGCGTGTGTTGTGCAAATCACTATGTTCGGCGTATTCCGCGCGTTTCCACCTTCTACGGTATGTTATCGCAAATAAACGCGATTAGCACTAGAGATCCTCCAATCAGAAAGCTTCTTTTGAAAGATTGGATATTTTCTAATAATTTGCATTAGTTAAAATATGATATATATTTTTCCTTTCTCGCATCACTCAGTGCGAAATAGTACATATCTTTTCTCACTCGCAAAATTTTGAGAATAGATGATACTCTCTTATGATTAATCTTTGATTAGAAGGTCTCTTATTGCACACAAAACGCGCCAACGCTTGACATGCGGCAAGACGCGAGAGGGATTCTCAAGTAAGAGATTGGACACCGTTTAAACAATTGCTGATTGGTCTTCAAGGATCCTCAAAGGAGATTAACATCATACGTTGATCCGCCATATTATTCAGAATCTGCTTAAGACGGATGTATGATCTATCTCATTCTATCTTAAGAATTTTTATTTTTAGGATTTTTAGATAGCGATTATCACCAATCAATTTATCGCTTTTCTGTAAGAACGAGAGAATGATCGACTATCGCATCGCATCTTTTCAAGCATTGCTGCATTCTGTACAGATACAGGATAATAAAGCCGTACGCTTTATACCGACTTCTTCAAACTAGCCGCTGATAACGAGCCATCTGCCACGTGAGATTGATAGTCATAGAGTTGTTTCGAAAACTTTTGCATATGAACGTAACGTTGGAAATACACACAGAGTTTAACACGTGATGCACGAATTTTATGAATTTCCAGTCATATTCAATTTTTTTCAACAAAATACACCAAAATGTCAGTTGCTCTTGTACTACAAGCCACTGAGAAAATAGAAATTTTTGATAAAGATTATTCATCGTTTAAATTCAAAATTTTATCGTGATAAAATTATTAAAGGTATAAGATTAATTAGAAACTTATATAAGATGATATAAGATAATTAGAAATTTATATAAGATGCCAAAAAAAAAGGTAATTAAAGAACATCGTAAATTTTTAACAAAATTTATGAGATTAATTTCAGAGTATGCCATGGTTGTGCTACTTTCATGAAGCGGAACAGATCGGAAATTATATTCTTAAATACACTTTTAAAATCAATTAAAGTAAAAGCAGATAATGTGAAATAGGGCTACTAATATTAAATAGGAATTTATTTTTGAAACTTGTATTTCATATTATATTCCATTTTATAAATCCCTTCATTTTCATACTTTTTACTTTTTTATTAATATACAGAAGTTGAATTTAAATTCTGAAATCTTCATTTATTGGACGTTGTAGCTAATATATTGCTTAAGAGTTGCATAAAGAATACATGGAGAGAATTTTCTTTTAAAATTTACCCTGAAGATATAGTTTTGATATACAATACAATATTTTAAAGAATTTTATCATACACTTCAAAAAATTAATCAAACTTATTTTATATTTTATTGTAGTTTTATTAATGAATGAGAGATTTACATTAAAAAAATTATTCGAAATACAATGTTATCCCACGACTACCATATTTTCAGGATAAACTCTAAGAAAAAATTCTTTCCTTATGCATAAAATAAAAGTATTAATATACATTCATCTATTAATATACATTTTATTAATATACATTTATATTGAATAATATTAAAAACATGGTATTCTATATTATTTGCTTTTATTCTTTCGTATACAATTGCATATAATCGTTACATTCTTCGAATATAACGATTATATGCAATTCTTATATGCAGTTCTTTAAAGAAACATACAATTTAATCAGGTATCATAGCGTTATCATATTTAAATGGTTCAATGCTACGACTCGATTTGAATCGTACACGTTTGACGAAGAGTGAATCTTCATATGCAACTCCGGGTAATAGCTAATCAGCTGGAAATGACGTATGTATGATTTAAATACGGCATACACCCAGTCGGCCTATAATCACTAACGGTGCAAAGAAAATTGGCGCTATAATAGTCGCTCGCGTAATTCGTAATTGTCGATTAGCGCGCAGAGAGCTCTCTTGCAAGCACATTTTTTTACGCTTTTTACGCTCGCGTCAAACGACTCGCCGCGCAATCGGTACTTCCTGTAAAGAAATATAACTCGGAAAGCAATTGCTTCGCTCGCGAAATGATTAGTTTTCAAAAAGATTTTCGCACGAACTTGCATTTACGATCGTTACCAAAAGATGCTTGTTTTCCTAAGCATATAAAAAATATATAAATGAAATATGGTGATGAAATAAATCAAACCTGAATATAAATGTATTCTTTTCCGGATTTTTCCAAACGTAATTTAACAATAATTTTTTATCTCTTAGGCCTCCTTGTTGCATCAACGTTATTTTGTTTTTAACTGAGATTTAAAACTCTCTCTATCCCTGTTCAGACTGTTTCTCTTCAGACTTTAAAACGAGACAGAAAGAATTTTAAGTCTCGCTCAAAATGACGTTGATGCAAGCAGGTCTTAATTAGATTCACCACCAGTGAAAATATATTAAAGAAATTACTCAATTTTTTTTAAATTTATTGATATCACGATAATTTGTTATGTAGATATTAATATTGCATTTGTTTTTTTTTTATTATGATTGAATATATACATAAAGTGTAAAAATTAAAAGACGCTATAATTTTTTTAGAAAACTTTTTTAATAGCAGAATTTTCATTACATTTTATTTTCGTTGATCTCTTTAAATTAAAATAAAATTCAATTATAATTAAAATATTATATGTATACGTGTTATATTAATTTTGTAATATTTTAATAAATAAATTGTGTTTCATTACATCAAAATTATTTGGAGATACGAAATATTACGTATGGAATTATAACTCCGTTTATTTAATAATTACAGTGAACAAAATAATTGATTTTATTTGAAAAATAAATTTATATTAGTAATCTTTTTGCTTTTATCGTTCATTTTACCATTGGTGAAGATGGACTTTTTAAACGTGTCCGAAATTGTTTTATGGAAAACCTAGGAAACTGGCATCACTGAAAAAATTATTATACCGATAGAGATGTATACAATATTATATTAAATGTTAGATATATCTTCTTTAGATACTTTCTTCTATAGTTACAGAAATATCTCACACTTATTTTGTGGGAGCATTAGTACGCCACTGCGTGTGATAATATAAAACTTAAATATATACTGCGTGTATATACTGCGTGATCTTTGACTTCCTTGAAATTATTTATATGTTAATGACAGCCCCGAATTATGTAGGCGTCTCTTGTTTTCAAAGTTATCATTATCTAATTTAGATACCTTTTGAAACTAAAAGGTTGATGTGGAGAAAAGATCCGTGAAAACAAGAAAGAGAGACAAATCTAAAGATACATCGCCCGCCCATGATTTGATCTCGATATTAAACCCTTTCGCCAGGTTGAATCACTCTCGACGATATTACAGATCTAATAAGTTATCAAACCATCTCGCTACCTAAAAAGCTTCTTTGTGATTACGAGTTCGTTCATATTCATTTTTTTTACCATTTCACAGCACCGTAAAATCAAATAATTACGAGATTCTAAAGTTTTAAATGTATCAGAGTAGCGCAATCCTTTTATCTAAGCTGAATGTTAACATTTCCTGTTGACTATTTCCTGTCGACTATTTTGACCACTGTTTTTGATCTGATAGTCTATCATTTAATAAGTTACATATAACAAATGAAAAGTACACTTAGTAAATAAGCCAATAAATAAAGCTTAGTAAATCTTTAATATATGGTCATTAGATCAAATATGGCGGACCTTTTCGCTATTCTGATACATCTAAAACTCTACAGAGGAGGAAACTAAGAGACAGCATCCCATGACGCCACCCTCGTGAGTCAAAGGGATTTCAGTCGCGGGCGGGAATCTCGTCGCCTCTGAACTCTCTCGCGGGGTACCGAGAACAACCGAGAGGGCCCGGCCGCTTGGCAAAAACGGCGGCGTTGCCTATTTTCGTACTGCTCGCCGCCGGCCGCATGAACGAGCGCGAGTGTGAGCGAACGAAACGTACGAAACGAATCAGCGAGCGAGCGAGCGAGCGAGCGCGCTCGGCGCTCGTTGAAAGTGAAAGGAGGTTGAATCGGCTCTTGCCCGTCCACTTCTGCCTATGCCGCCCTGCACGCCGACGTAGCCCTCCCCTTCCCCCTCTGTCTCCTGCCTCTCCCCGACCTCACGACTCACGGTATACTACCGTCAGTACAATCGCGCGTAACCCCCCCCGTCGCTCCTCCGTCCGCTCCACATTACCGCCTCCGCGCCACCCTGTGTACCTTCTCTCGCTCTCACGACTCTCTCGCGCTCTTCTCCTTCTCTCGCGCCGTCGACCCTCTCTCCTCTCCTCTCCACCCCCGTTCCACGCGTTCGAAGTCGGCTCCGCGATACTATCGATACTGCGTGGAGTCAAGCGCGCAACGCAGCCATACCATCATCCTGCGGCCCCGCGATTTCGTTTCGGCCGGCCGGGCGAAGGCGCGCCACTCGCGCGCTCCCTTAGCGTATTTATGCATGTATGCATGTATGTATATATGTATGTATGTATGTACGCGTACACTGCGTGTTGTAAGTATGTTTTTCGCGGCTCTCCCTATTTCTCTTTCTCTCTTACTGCGTTTCGTGACACGGACCCCGGTCCTTCGTGACGCGACCGCAGCGATGGCGGATCCGATGCGACACGGATCTAGGCGCGGATCTACGCTTAAAACTCTCAAACTAGACCTCTTTCATAGAATGAGAAAAAAATTAGAACTGTTTCCTTACAAATTTGTAAATTACTTATATTCATTATAACAATTAATTATGTTTTAAATTTTTCACTGTAAATACAGACCTTAGATATAAGATTTGCATAAAAATTAGAGAAAAAAATGATAATAATACAGGCCTCTGCTATAATGTTTCAATTAAAATTTTGTTATAATTAACAAATCTTTAAAAAGATTTTTTATTTGTTTTTAAATAAATATTGAAACTGTAAAACAATTGTCTGCGAAGTGAGAAAAAAAGTGCTTGTAGTAAACATTCATGAGGATGGAATCAAGAGTATTGCTAGAAAAACATATTCATGAAAAGAAATTTC
>NW_017259225.1:813134-813415 GCF_001594045.1 Atta colombica | reverse complement strand
TAATAAACTTGAAGAAACTAGATTTTGCAAAAATAGGTCGAGTCCATTAAAGTAATCACATCATAATTTCTCTTTTCACATTTAAACAATTTCTCCCATTTTGTGAACTGTTTTAATTTCAAGTACGTTTTACATTAAATTTAGATCAATAAATTATATTATTGTTTGCGATATCATTAACTTGAATATAGTTAAAAAATAAATCTTTACAAAACACAGATAACAAGATAGATTATAGATTTATAGTTTATACACACACACACACACACACACACACACAC
>NW_017259225.1:794286-813102 GCF_001594045.1 Atta colombica | reverse complement strand
ACACACACACACACACACACACACACACACACACACACACACACACACACACACACACACACATATATATAAAAAATAAAGTTTAAAAACGTACTTTAATATAACATGAATTTATATACATTACATTTATAGCAATTGTAACAAATCTTTATTAAAACTCTAGATGTGACATATTTTATCTAATCTTATTTAGAAGAAAATTACTAACATTTCTTTGTATTAGCTTTGTATTCTCTTAATTATTGCTTCATTATTAATTTCGCAAAGCTAAAGTAGTACAACACATGAGCTTAAGTAGCTCATGTTGGCGAAATTAAGCAACTTATAATTAATAAAACAAACTATTGCAAAGCATTAACAAATCATAACAATGAAACAAAATTATCGAAATTGCAATCGTTACAATATTAACATTAGCGATTGTTATATTGGTATTACAATGTTCTTTCATACTGTTTATGCTCGAATGTTTACACACTTTCGAAATAACCCAATTCGCAGATCGTATTGGCAAAGCAATGTGCCTCGCACGCGTGGCTTAGCACGCGGATCACGCTAGCGCACGTGCGTGCAACGTTGTCTTGTTTCCCTTTCAACCTTCTGAAACGTTCTCACTTTCAGACACGACAGCCATCATAGCCATTGTGTCCCAAAGAAATATTGCATTTGCACTTTGCCTCATCTTGGATCAAAAATAAAGTGCTACAAATCACAATTATCTCGTAAAATGTTGTACTTGATTTACATACATTTACAATTTATATACATTTTTAGAGATTCCGTTTTGTCATTTCTATTATTTTAGATTAGTAAATCCTAGAATCGTAAATCCTAGATCGTAGAATTGTAGAAACTTGTAAATTATTAATAAAAACAAAGGAATTTTAATGTTCACAAAAATTCGAACGCTTCCCACATATAATAATTCAAAACAGCAATCAGTTACAAATCGATATAGTAGAAAGTATCAAAAATATATTGCATCAATTGAATAGTGCACTTCGTTGCACCAGAGATATGCAAACTAGCAAGCATTATGCGGGCGTAAAATGAAAAAGAGAGATAAACAAACCAGACAAATACATTTTAAAAGTATTATCTCCTTTAACGAATTCCAGGAAATTTTCTTCATACAATCACAAACAAAATAAATGAAATTTTAATTATTCCAATTAGCATTTTCCTATTATTTTATGCAAGAATTTTAATTTTCAACATAAAGGTAGAGAGCGCCAAGGATCGGTCAAAGTTAGATGTTTCGAATAATATAATATTTTTGGTTTATGAATGTAATTTATCTCAGATGTGATTATACGCCGAAACGTTCGGACATTTAAACACAATCAATCTGTTAATAATTTTAATTTTAATTTTAATTCTACGTCTTTCTAAGCACTGCTCGAAGGGTTAAAAGTGCGATATAATGTACGGGAATCAATGGTGATTCCCGGTGGCCATCGAGTGGGTGGTAACGATTCGCGTGGGCGGCGGACCTTAACGTACAGATATGCGATGCGATTCGATCGGTCGCGATCGCAGCGAATATGCATGGCCAAACCATGACACTGATGGAATTTACATTCCAACTGCCGGTCATGGGGAGGCGAACGAGAATTGTTATCGCGATCAATGCCGCGTTTCTCCGCATCGCATTCGGGTATCACGAATCCGGAAGTTTCACACGATTGTGCGTGACTTATCATCTCTATTTCGTCTTCCTTTTCTTTTTGCGTGCCGAATTTATCGTGCCTGATAAATTTTCGCAATTCTGCGAAGCGAGAAGAAAATCGTCCGGCCCAAAATTTGTGCCTTGATTTATCCTATAACTTGTGACCATAAAACACGCACACCTTCTCTATAAATCATATAACATCAAATGATTAGTTTGTTCGACGAAAGGGTTTATGAGATTACATGTAAAATATGAGCGATAAGTAAAATTCCATAAATTTTAATTCATTTGAGTAGATTTTTATTTACCGCATAAATACTGGGATAATTAACCTAAATAATAACAAAATGATCACCATTAAATCTATATATACACTCGCTAGAGATATTTTATATTTAAACATAAGTAATTGTAATTTATTGTAATTAATAAAATTACAATCAAATTTTTTTCAATTTCTTTAAAGAAAAGTCTCTGTAAAAATACTTTGAAAATCTTGATTAATCATATATCCTAAGAAAAATACCACTAAGAAAAATATATTAAATTTTAATGAATATTTATTTGAATATTAAATATCTACAGTAAATAGATAGATTAATCAATAAAAAAACTTATAATAAATAGATATTTATTAAATAAAAAGAAATGATAGTTAAATTAATGATTCTTGTATCAAATCAATACATTTATATTTAATAAATATTTAATTGGCACTATTCAAATGAATAATTTATTAAAATATAATATATTTTATTTCGGTGTATTTAATTATTGTAAACCTACTATATTTCATTTCTTGTAGAATTATTCAAAGTTTTACATGCATGTTTACCTAGATCGAACACTAATTGAATACTAAAATATTTACATGCATTTATTACGAATGTTTAACATTTAGGAAGATTCAATAAAAAAATTATGTGATGTGTGCGCAATATATAATCTCTACGTGATTATATTAAAATTATCAATTATATTATCATTTTTTTTTCGGATTATCATTTATATTAATTTTTTTTACAAGAGAATAAGTTCGAAAATGTAAAAAAGTCTGAGTTTAATGACCGATTTAAAATTGAGACATAACAAATTCGATAAAAAAAAAGAAGCTTAATTCACTAATCATCAAAGTTAATAAATATGCGCAAAGAAGACGCATTTCTCTCGATCGCATTGATTCTCGATCATTAGAGAAACGGCGCACGCGATTCTCGCAGTCCGTTTATTACGCAACTTCGCAGCGCACGCCTACCGGAAAAGTTTCATTTTCGCAGAATTACTGGCCAGTTAGTCGAATCTCCTCTCTTGTTTTTGCTTAAAAAATTCATGAATTTAGGTTCTATAAAAAAATCTAAATAGTTTATTGATTATCTTTAATAGAAATTACGATTGAACTTTTCTTATTCATAAAAAGAGAAAAATAAAAATGATATCATGTAAGCTACAGCAAGAGACAAAGAGCAATAAACAATACAAATCACTTTATTCTTATTAGCGCAAAAAAATAACGCAAAAAATATTTAAAGTTGATTTCAAATAGTAACATTAAGTAACAAACAAAATTATATTTTTGTAGAAGCAGACTTTAATCGAAATTAAGAATAGTAATTCCTCGGCTGTGATGCTCGGTCTTGATTTTCTTAAAGATGGCGGATAATCGAATCCACGTATCTCGATGGTAGGATAGATTTTTAAACTGGAGCGCAATAATGCTTAGTAAAACAATATCTTGTTATGGGTATACGCTCTATTGGCTTCATCTCTCGCTCTATTTACGTACACATAACAGATAACATCGGTGACAGAGTATCGCGGACCTATTTATGTCGTCCATTCAAGTATTCGTAGGTCGTTTGCGTCAAACGACTTGATTCGAGAGTGCGGCCGGTGCGCGATGGCTCGAACCTCCCGAAGAATGCGTTCTATATCCGGTTTGCGTCTAGATTCGCATTAATAAACAGTTTAGCACGCCGAACCCAGGATGAGAGGGTACAATGCTCGCGCGCGCGCACATCGAAAAGAAAGGGAAACCTACTCGGCGAATCTGGTCCACGGGTCCGGCGTGTGACGTCAGATTCTCCCCATAAAAATTAACGAGATACCACGTGACTGCGCTCGCCCACGGTCGGGCCAATCGCGGGACTCGGGATCCCTCCGAGTGACACGGCGACATACTCGGTTACGACGCGACGCGACATTAAGCCTGTTCTTTTTAGCTGAACTTCTTGCATGGTTCATCCTTTCTTTTTTTTTTTCTCTAATATGGAGAGAAAAGGAGGAAAGAGATAAACCACAAGAAGTTTAGAAGCTAAAAAGACCAGATCCATCAGCGAAGTCATCCTATGCGAGTGTCGCGAAAAGCACGAAAAAAAAAAAACCAAGAATCATACTCAGGAAAAGATTCGTCGGAAATACTTTGCTCGTCATGCGGACAAAGAAAACAGCCGCTTGCATTGGGCGAGTGAGTAAATACGTTTACCGATATTTAGGATCTAAAAAGTTCTTTTATATCGTTATCGAGAGTAATCAATAAATCAATAGTGCAAAAGAATTCTTATACGTCAGAGCATGTTTGTATACTAATTTTATGACTGAAAAACACGAGAGGATATCGATATGTGAAAATTGAGATGATCCAACACTTGAAAAAAGAAATTGTTCGTTTGACTAAATTAATGGTAGTTCATCCTTATTTATTGTGTTGGAGAATGTATGGGTGATGTGAATGCATTTAATTCAATACAATATGTTTAACTGAAATACGTATATACATTTTTTAATGAAAGAAATAAAGACGAACTAAATTAATTTAGTTAACTAAGCAATTTTTTTCTCTGTATAATGTGATTTGATATATTTGGCCTTATTATTATGCTAATAAATAGCAAATTGGACGTACTAATTTGGTGTGTAAAGCTGTTGTCCATCGATCCATTCTAAATACAAAAGTAAATTGTATAAACTTTTTAAAATTACAAAATACATATTTTATCAAACAAATATAATAAAGATAATGAATTAAAGATAATATCGAGATTTAATTAGTTTTTGTACACTGAAAAATTTATTAAATTTATTAAATAATATAATATATTATAGGATCATATATTTTTTTAATAACACAACAATAAAAATCAATGTCTTAAACGGTCTAGCTGGTTCTTAAATGCTTGTATGATTCTGTGAATTTATGTACTACGTATGTAGTTCTTTGAAATGCGCGTCGAAGTGAATAAATTTAAATAAATATTTATTTATAAATAGTACTAACTAAACGTTTACTTACAATAAATAAACATTTATTCAATAAAAAAATTATTAATGGTTAAATTAAATTAATGGTTCTTGTATCAAATAAAAATGTACCTATATGTATATATTTTTAACAATTATTGAGTTGGTATTATTCAAACAAATATTTATTAGAATTTATTCAATTTTTCCATGAATTTCTATTAAACAAATATCTTTATATTAATTCGTGTAACGGCTCTAACATGCACCGGTGCGGATGTAAGATAATGTAAGTTAATTTAATCCAATCAAATTTGCTAAAAGTTTAGATGAAGGAGAGAAAAGAATAAACGAGATTATTTAGATTGTAATCTGTATATTTGTACAGTATTGTCGCTTAAGAAAGAAATGTAGGCACTGCAAAGTTCAGAGTGTGATGCGGAGGCGTGAAATCGAGTGAACTCGGCGCAGTCGAACAGAAATTCGAAACGCGGCCGCGACGCAAACGCGATAACGCATGCGCGCACCTGTCCCCCGGACATCAGGCATTTCAATTAACGACACGCTTATACGCGACCGGCTATTATCGCGACGAAATAATACTTACGTAATAGGTCCGCCCCACTCTCCCGTCCACAGTGCGTTTCGCAGAATGCGAATTCGCAGCGGTCGCGCGTGCATGAGCGCCCGCGCAAATCGAGAAAGAAGTAAAAGCTTCGAAGAAAAGAAGACGATGAGACTTCGCTCAACGAGGGGATTACACAATCCCCCGCCTCAACCTAACCTTTCTCTCCCACCAGCTTAGCGCGAGCCTGCACTGAGGTAGGAGTTAAACGAGCGGGCGGACTGCGGAGGGACGAAACGGATAGATAGACGGACGGACACGAATGGGTACACAAGCACCGTCTTGTCTTGCAACATAATACAATAATTATGAAATTCGTGAGTTTCTAAACGATCATCGCGCATGCCGTGGACTCCGTGATTTCCGTTTATCCTGGCGGCGCACCGGTTTCTCAGGAATTGTATAGGACCGGATACGAACGAACCAGAAACGACGGTCAATTTTTTATGTGCAAAATTCATGCCTCCAACGCGAATTTGCGAAATCTGTCCTACTTTTTTTTTTTATGACAATCTAATATTTCTGGTACGTGATTAAAGAGACGCACGCGCTCGGCGCGCGCTTCGCGTCCTAGTTTTTTCCCTACTGTCCTAGTCGCACGCGAAAGGATTGCGCCACCTTCATTACTCTATGACTCTCGCTGAGTCTACTATGATCGTTGCTGAACTGCGATCCGAATCGCCAAATCAAATTGCGTTCTTGCGTCGTCTATCCTACAATCAATACAATCTCTAATCAAATCATCTAATTTTTGATGATGTCCACCATTTCGTCCACGTGATAGATACAAAAAAATGTAACAAAAAAAAGTACAAAGGTATAATATTAGCTCTTGACATCATTTCGGTTTTTTTCTACAATCATTTTCCACTGATAACAATCAAAAGTAAGTTTAATAAAATGAAGAACGATCGAGCAGGAATAGACATAAAAAGTTTCTCTATTCAATGTTTGACATTCAAAGAATTAATCTTTCGATTATTGTCAACACACTTTGTCTGCATATGATAAATTGAAAACTGCACTTATAAAGACAATGTGTAATAGAGACATATTAAAAATATTTCTTCTTATTGAAAGATGAGACTAAAAAGAAAATATTAAAAGAAAAATAATTTAATTTAAAAACATTTTACATTCCTCATAAGGAATGCATTTCAAAATTTTCTTCAGTCAGAAAATCTTGAAAGGAATTTTCTTCTCTTAGAGTCTTTAAATTTCTGGTAGTAATGTATAATTCAATTATTACGAATGACAATTAAAAGTAAGAATGTAATGTACGAGAATCGAAGATGCTCAATCATCCAGGTGAAAAGCACAAGTGACTATATTTAAAAGTATATATATTTCCGTAGAAGAAGCTAAATCTTCTGACTAGGAGTTCAAGCTCACGTTCGACAAATTAAAAAAGTAACCGCTCGCGAAATACTCGCGTACAATCACGTCATTGTTGAGGCGACCTTGAACGTGAATGGTTGTACGGCCTTGAACACAGAAATGTAGAAGATACTCGCAGTTCGGTGATGAAAAAGAACCGTTTTTGTATTCTCCAAACTGGTTTCGATGCGCCGCGAGCGAGCGACCGATCGTTCTGTTGCGAGGTGTGAGGTGCGAGATTCGCGCGGTTATAAATAAAAGGCCGGTGCACCTATGTGCGGATTCCATCTGATGCGAAATTAGCGGCGACGACAACGACAACGCTTTTCCTTCCAGGCGCTCGTCACGAATAAGCGCATTGTAATGACGAGGCAAGACACGAGCTCGTTTCTTTAACCCTCCGTACTTATTAACATTCATCAAGACCGGACCGCTTTCAAAATGCCTTGTATTTGTGAAACGCGATACCTCCGTGACAAAAAAAATTAACAGAGCGTGCGTAATTTTGTCCAAGCGCTTTAGATCCCCAATTTTATTGGTAGATGAAAAATTCTATAAATAGGTAGAATTTTAACAGAAATTTTGTCTCTACGTAGAAGAAGAGAAACACGATGTATAAACTAAGAATTTTGAAACTTTGTGATTAAAAAAAATAATAATTCTTCCAAACCACCCAAGACGTTTTTCAAAATGCCTGTATAAAAGCGACAAAGTGAAACAAATTTTCACTATTTTGAAATAATTGAAGAAAGAATATCCTAATAAAAGATGTCCTTGTTTACGAAACAGGGTTTCAATTGTAAAGTTCGAATAATGGATGGCCAGAGATTTATAATCCGGAAATAGTATTATTTCACAATCAAGCACAAAAGTCAAATCCTGACACTTTTTCACCTTTCATAGATCTGCCTTTATCAGGTCAATTTGTAAAAAAGAAAAAACGTTTAGCAAGTACTTTTTAAATATTCACTAATACTTTATTTTCTTTAAAAGAACATTCATCATTTCTAATTTTTCCGCGTCAGAGAGAGAAAATATATTTCGGCAGTCTGATAGAAATTATCGAATTCAGTTGAAAGGCTTTCATCCGTAAATATTAGCAAGAATGGGGAACGCGAGGTGAGTGATTATGAGCCTAAATTTTAATAAGAACGCTGACAAGATAAATATTTTTGTTTATAGTACGTAAAAACAAAATCCGAATGGAGTCTTCCTTTTTTCTAGAAATTGAAGCTAATATATCAAAAAAGAATGGTTTGGTACATTGTGACACCTTAACCCCAAATATCAATTATTATTTATTATTGTAATATTTATTTCTGACAAGAGTTTACCGATGTTTTACAAAAAAATATTGAGAACACTTTGAAATACCTAGAGTCTCAAGTTATAAGGAATATTTATATACATTTTTGACAATCATGTTAGATTTATAAAATAGAAGAAAATAATTTTGTTTCGTTATTTCTATGTAGGTTAAATTTGAAAACGAATATGTCCTCAACAAAGATATTGCATCAAGATATGATAACAATTTTGAAATATTTTCATCGTAATTTAAACTTTATTACAGACTAGGAAACTTTACATACTGAGAGAAAAATATCAAAATATTGCGAAAAAAATTTTACGATTTCTTTTATTAGTTTTGAAAAAAATTTAATCGTAATGATGAAATATTTCTCATTCTGTGAAACATATCTCATATCATTAATTATAAAAAAATAGATGGCTTACTTGTAAGAAATAAAATTTTATTTCGCTGTATTTAAATAAAGATTTACTTCAGCGAAATATATTTCTGAAATTAACTTTTTTAAGTATCTTTTTCTTAATGCAATTTCAATTTCAAAACTGAAATGTTAGCATAAAACAACAACATCCAAATTATTTAATGTGTTTGTTCTAGAAAGAACTTGCCGTGTTTCATTAAAATTTAGGAGGTACCGTGTTGCAAGCATCTTTATAAATGTAACACTTTCGATTCAGATCCGCAGGGACGATCCAGCATTTGGACTTTGCGAACATACATACATGTAGTGAATAGAAGTCTTGAATCGATAAAATATCTCAAAAACAAAACATTTGTGGAAAAAATAGTTCAAACAGAAGTTGTAGAATTTAAAAAATCTATTTACTGATTACATCTAGTTGACCTTGGATAAGGTCGCCAAGGTCAGGTCAAGGTCATATCGATTTTTTTAAACTACATCCTATTTTTTATTTCATAATCTAATAGCTGATGTCAAGAGCTTTTCAAAATACTATAATAAAGTTCATTTTCATTAAGTCACTTTCTGAGTTATGAAGCTTGAAGGTTACAATAGGTATCATAGGCATTAGTATTAGAGAGAGATGTTACGACCGACGGCTAAAACCTCTTGAATGTTCTTCAGGATCATGCTCTAACATTTGTTAAGATCAAGATCATTGGAGAGTGTTCCTCATATTTCAATTTTACACTAAAAATTCATTTTTAAAAATGAAAGTAAGAGGAACAATCTCGAATATTCTTAATCCTAAATTCAAGAGATTTTAATTGTCAATCGGATACCTTGGATAACGCCGGTGATATCACCTTCAAGCCTCATAATTCGAAAAATTAATTAATAAAAAAAACATCTTGTTATAGTTTCTATTTCTTTTCTTTTTCTAAAAAATTACAAGATTATGCAATGAACAAAGAGGATTTTCGTAAAAAAAAAAATCTTACTTTAACAACCATCCAAGATCAAAAGAAGCGAGCAGTAAATAGATCTTTTTAAAATCTACAACTTTCATTTGAATCATTTTTTCCAAAAATGCTTTATTTTCGAGATTTTACCGGTTCAGTTTTTTATTCACTCTGATGTATATACAGGGTATATTTTAAATAATGCCCACTAATGATACAGTGCTATTCTTAATAAAAAAAACTGAATTTATCATGCAATTTTCGCAATAATTAACGAGATATTAATTTCTAAAGATTACTGAATAAATAAATAAAACTCGATGTATTAGGTGAGAAAAAGAGCGTGGCGTTTTTCCCATTAGATGGCATTAAAAAACCGCTATGAACTTTTTCTATCTAATATAAGACAATTATAAGATATCTTTCAGTGTTTTTTGTAAAATATTTTGAAGTTGTTTCTTAAAAAACTCTTTAAAAGTATCTTAAAGTTATCTTATACATCGATTTTAGACATGTTATTCATTGGGTTACTAAAAAAAAAATATTGCGAAAATTGCAAAATAGTAGAGAACTTTTCCATTCAGTTTTTTTATTAGAGCTATATGAATGGGAGTTTAAGATACATCCTCTCTGTGTGTGTGTGTGTGTGTGTGTGTGTGTGTGTGTGTGTGTGTGTGTGTGTGTGTGTGTGTGTGTGTGTGTATTTTCGTGCAATGTAATGAACCGATTAAGAAAAGTTGAAGTATATAATATGAAAACAATAGTAAAAGTAAAAACGTAACACTTGTTGCAACGAAGGATATGTTAAACTAACTATGTACATAACAGTTAAAGCGTACTTTTCTCGAAATTGAGAAGAAAGGAAACTTATTGTATATTCAAAATCTAATCAAACGTCTCTCTCAATACTACATTTAAATTCTTTTTTTGTATTGAGAGTCGGCACAAGGTTAAAAAGTTCCCATGGACACACGTCGAGTCTAAGGAAGTTCGACCTCCTCGTCTTCTATATATAGACACGTTAGTACGAACCGGGGAATAAAATTGTTGCCACCGAGCGAAATCGCAACATGTTCCCGGCCATGTCCCGACATGCACGTGCATTCGTAGTTGCCGACTACGACGGGGTTCTCTTTACACGCGACAGCCAATCGTAAACAAAGAGAGTCTACATTCGTGCTCGAGGGGCTCTCATTCTAGCGCGGTGTGTAGATAACGCAATAACTCTTCGCAATAACATTTGTCGCAAGAGATGAACTCGGTGACTGAGATTCGAGAAGAAAATTTTTTTGCTGAATCGCTAACGGCAATTAGTTTTTTCGTCCTTTATCGATCCAAGATAAATGTATTACATGTAACGCACATTTTAAACATATATACATATACATATATGCTTATTATGTTGCTAAAGAATTAACGAGTTTTACTCTAACGTGTTGCACACGTCATACGGATACCTACGGAAGGCGTTCTTGTGGCTGCAAACGACGGTCGTGAAATATTATCCCACTTTTAAGACTCCCTTCGACAAAAACGGCGTAATTTTTTGACGTGCATACTTGACTACGACACTTCTCTTCCGCATATCGACGTATATTCATAAACTTATTAGTTATTATCGTGTTAAATGAATCATTATACCGAAATTATTCCGATAATAAGAAAACTAGTAAATTGTAATGCTAAACATAGAGGATATCGGGACTGGTTGTCACAGTTTCTGATTAGTGACTTTTAAAAAAAAGTGCGGATGCTTGATTTTGAAATATTATATACGTTATAATATACCTACATCCTTTAGATATTAAAAAAAATATTATTCGTGAAGTCATCATATCGTAAAAATAAATTATTTAATTTTATGAAATTGCGAAATTGTGACTAATCCTGTTCTGGATTGATTGTCATTCATCCTAGGATTGGCAGTAGCATATTTGTTACAACACATAAAAAATACAATTTTTATTTTAATATCAGTTCTATATTTTGAGAAATGATAGTAATTATAGTATTAATACAAATAAAATAGTTATTTTAATCATAAAATATGTAATTTGTTTTTATACCATAGTTTCTATATGAAAAATGAAAAATTTATATATCTAGACAAAATATAATATATTTGTAAGTAAATTCTCTAAAAATGTGTTCTCTAAAGATATTAAAATTAATTATCACCTAATCTCGTCTCATTCAATCTACCCTACGTAGCCATTTTTAATAAAAGAGATTATATTCACAAACTTTGTCAGGATAATGATTAATTAATTGTAGCAAAGATCTTCTAAGACATGTCATTTTCTATGAATATAGAGATATCGCGATTAATAATGGCAAAGATTTATTAGATAACACAATAGGTGATAAGAAAAATTTACTTACCAACTTCATTTTCTTAAAAATCGTTATAAATAATATATACAATGCTTGTGGTGCAAATCATTTTACACGACAAATTAATATTATATCAGCAATCTATAATAAAAAAGAGAAATTTTTCTACCATATCCTGTTTGAGTTATAAGTATTTTGACAATCAACCCCGTCTCCCCTATCGTTGACAGAAACGATCGACGAAATTCATTATGAGAGAGAGAGAGAGAGAGAGAGAGAGAGAGAGAGAGAGAGAATTATTTTGAGTAATTGATCAAGGAAGAAACATGGGGACGACTTTACAATAATTTTATTCCTATTATTTCTGTCATTATCCTATTATCTTATGTCGTATTGTATCATTATAGATACTATATCATTATATATTCCGTTGAAATATTCGATAAATTGCAAAATCTCATTTTCCTAAAATTTAACGCTTCTTTGATTTGATGTTTTATCGCATAAAATATTGTATATACCTAACGTTAATGTAAAACAACACATTTCGCACAAGTCGCACTCGCTCTGTCAAAAGCGTAACTTTTTCTTTACGTCGTTGCTATTTGAATGTAATTTTGATAAGAAGAGCCTACGACCGCTTTGCCGCGTTAAGCTAAGTCTTATCATAATATTAGCTGTGCATACATACGTATACATGGGATATATTCGGTTCAATGAATTTTTTCATCGAAACACTAAGCATTATATTATAATAAATATCGTAATGTTCCTTTCGGATTTTCTTTTGTGTAATCAGCAAAAATTATTCGTCGATTTAGAAAAAAATCTAAAAAGTTTACGTTTTCAGATGCAAATCATAGAATTTGCAGCATGCGGATATCTATGTGAACTATCTAACAAAAAATAAAGCAGCATTGTTCATCAGTATAAAAATAGATAAGCTTATTTACTTAACCGTTGGGCAAATTGTTCGCACCTGCGAAACCTGAGCGTTGATATGCGCATATATAAGGCGGCGTTGCTTGTAAATTGCGCAAAACCGCGCTATGTTTCGCGACACGTTGAATATCGGGACCAAAGAATTTCATCCTTGCTATATTTATATATAAGAATATTCAACAAGAAAAAGCTGTAAATATATCACCAATTGTAAATCCGTCACATACAATTAAATATAATTTTCATGAAGATTAAAAATTCTATTATATCAAATTATCAAATTTAATTAAATATGGACAATTTTTTAATTTATTCCATTCTGAATAATGCAGAATAGAAATAGGAAGCATTTAACTTTTTTATCATTTATTGACTAAGAATTGCATATTTGATAATTTTATATTAATGCGCTGATAAATCTTTATTACTAGATTTTATTATTAGGTTTTTTTGCTAAGATATGATTACTTAGAAAAAATTCTGAGGTCATACGTTATCGAGCTAAATAATTTTCAAGAATATTAAATAAATTATTATCAATCAATTAATGGATAGATAATAACATAAATTATTATAAGTAACATTACAATTTATGAATATTTCTTTTAACGACCTCTGGAAATCACTTCACAAGCACCTCGTTTGACGGGCTTATTGCTAGTGAAATAGTTTTTAAATCGCTTTACAAAGCTCGAACGAGCCTTATATTCATGCATCGTTGAAAACGGCGAGTTTACCACGGATCTTTGACAGGTGTTATCGCGCGATTACCACAAGTGTACACGCCAGTTCTTTTCGCGCCTCGTCACATTTCTTTCTTTCGTATAAAGCGGCAGACAAATCGCCGAACGAATCAAGCCACGATTTCATTGTAAATTATACGAGAAAGTACGCTCGGGCATTATTCAAAATCGCGATGATTAATCCAAGAGCCGCTTTCGATGATGAGTAGGAATAATTTGTTAACGCCGAGGCAAACAACGCGAAAGTGAAGTGTGACGTGAAAACGTCATAGCTAGCGACAAAACGACGCAGAAGAAAAAGACAATAAAGACATTACTCTCTGCTCCTTATATTTTACAGCGGCGAAATGGCAGCGTCCAGCCATGATTACAACAAATATTATCACTTATGTTCCCATTTCCATCAATATAGATTGACTTTAATTTCAATTCAATCTTTTACTCTTCATCTTTTTCTAGCTCTTATAATCAGAGAAAAAAAAAAGTTAATTGAATCAAAATCAAAATTAAACATTAGTATTATAAAAACGAGCATGAATGATATACACTTCATGAATTATCGAATCCACAATTTTATCGATATACCTCCTACTGCTTCCCTCCATCCCCGATTTCTTTTTTGTTTTATAATTCAGCTTAATTACTTTTCATAGATAGGTGTTTTAGACCTTGCTGTTCTTATTTCTCCGCAAGCGCGGATTTTTCGTGCGATTTTCATCGGCACGAATTTTTTTTTTTCCTTTTCTTTTGTAAACTTAATAAAAGATGCAATGTAGATAGGTAAAAGAAACCCCACTTCCTTTCGTAAACACTCGCAAGCACTCTGGAAACTTTCCGCGTTAGGCAATCTCCCCCGTTTACCATCGTAGGAACGCGCCATGGAAAACGGTGTGCAAAGACGGCAATTGCAACAGATGCTGTTTCGAGATTCGCTTAATCGTTGGGCCTTGAGGGCCTAGACCCAGTTACTCGGATTGCATTAAATGCTACGACCAAACTCTGCTTCGCGGCATTTCTGTCTTGTCTCAATTCCATGTCTTGACGAAAGCGACGCAATCGCGAGCGGCAGAAAGCGCCGAAATTGGAGCATCGATCGGACTAGCCTGTTTATAACTCGATTCAATTTAATTTCATTACACGTATTGCGCGCATCGTGTGTGTATGTGTGTGTGTGTGTGTGTGTGTGTGTGTGTGTGTGTGTGTGTGTAACAGATTCTATATTAATAAATTAATCTTGAATTAAGATATAATTAGAAACAAAGCAATTATCAAGTAATTTTCGCGTCAGAGGTTACTATAAATTTAGTAACGAAGGGAAGTCTCAATAAAAATATTTCTTTTCGTGGAATAAATTATTACGGCATAATTTATATGTTCACTGAAGAGAAATTTTAATACACATTTTTTTTGTATATGTGCTAAGTAAATATAAAACTTACAGTAAATAAATATTTATTTTAAAAAAATTAAGTTAAATCAAATTAATAGTTTCTATATCAAAATAGAGTCCGATCGATTTTTAGGATTCAAAAATCAGGGTTTCGGTTTGATTTCGATTTTGGCCGAAATTGCAACGCGTCGATAAACGTTTAAAAAACAACTGTTTGATTTTCATTATTAATTCGTTGACGCTTTAGACAACTTGAATACAAAAAACTTTGATGTGATCCTAATAATAACTGTAATTTAATTTCTTGAAAAATTGAGGATGCAATATTATTATATTATTATAGTTAGATATTTTAATAAAATTTTGTTTTTTAAAGAGTACATAAATTTGTCATGATTTTTGAAAATCAATTCGTTTTCGGCCGAAATTGAGCGACAACTGAATATTTATTTTTAGTTTCGGTCGGACTCTACAAATAGATGTACATATTTAGTAAATATTTACTTGGAAATAAACAAACTTATTAAAATTTAATATTTTTTAGTGCAAGATACATATATCTAGCTACCGAAGTTGATAAAGTCTACTAATTAGAAACAAATTATAGACGCAAGAGTTATAATGGGGTCGAATGTAAGCATATAGATAATGGCGCGTAATTGTGTTACTAGTGCTGCGCCGTGACGTAATTTCGTTTGTCCAGCGTGTAGTAACGACCGTTTCTCCGCTCCAACTCGAATATCGCGAGGAAGAGGTGCGCGCGATCGATTCGCGGCTATAAGCGGTACGATGCCATCGCTTGCCGTCAAGCGCGCATTCCCGAGCTTTAAAACGGCGAAAGGGAGCACGCGGTGAGACTTGAGTTAATCGCTTCCACGGTATGTAATAAGGTTAAGTTCGTATGAGCGTAGTGCGAAAACGCCCGAGCGTTGCGCTGATGAGAACCGAGTCGACGACGACGATAACTGAACACGCGCGTAAACGGCTTTTGACGTGCGGTTAGTGGTACGAACGCACGCACGGAGATATTCGACAGGAGATAAAACATGATAATAACGCCGATGACACCGAACCGTTATTGGAGGAAAAACGTCGCTTTCGTTTGGTGAAAGTAAAACGAGAAATTATTAAAATAACATGACGCGCACGATACGATACATTATGCGCGATTACGTACTCGTGGAATTAGATATGCATAGATTCTTTTTATAACAATGAAAAAAATACGTTCGCGTGTCCAGTATAAAACTATTCGTATACAGAGGCATACAGGCGTGGATATGATGTATGAATACGTGTAGAGATATACATTTACATTTAACATTTTTTTCTAGAATGAAACATTCAGATTTTACAACAACTTTTAAGAGGTACGATTCAATAACATTTATCGAAGTGCATTTGGTTGCGCGTATTATTAGCTTGTTATCAGCCTTATATGTAAGGCACATTAATGTTACACTGTTATCAAATATCGCGATTCAGCCGATAACCTTCATCGTACAATTTATTGATTGGAATTAATTTTATCGCATTTTTTTAGATGTGAAGTATTCTATTTCACCGACTTTATAATAATTTTCATTCGATGCATTAGTGCACTAACCCTAGTTATACACCTTAGTTATACACATTTTTTTTTTACTCTTGATAGTACAGTTGATGTACACACTCAGATACCCGGGATTTCTTCCAAATTTATTATCGTAACTTTCCGTAAAAATGGGCATGTTTCAATTAATTTTTTTTTTTCAATCGATGGAAAATTGATTAAGGAATAAGTCCTTGTGTAAAAATCGATAGAATTAAAAAGCTTCGAGATGTACAGAAAATTCAAGGAAAAAGAAAAGTTGAGAAACACGAAAAATCGATTTAGCAAATTGGATTGAGGTTTCCGGGACCACAATGTGTAGCTAAAGTTAAAATCGATGTGCACTGATTTAATCTAAATGTAAAAGTAAAATGTAAATACTTTGAATTGTAAAATACATATTTTATGTAACAGTATATATAATAATAGAATGTATTGAGAATTTCACGAATTAACCGATTTCTAGATTTATATAAACGCACATCTTTACCTCAATTTGTGTTTTAATATTTATCAGTAAGCACTGAGTGTATCCAATCGAATTCAATTTAGATTTTCTTTAACTTTACATATGCACATAAAACAATGTTTTTACAGACAACCATTGATAAAATCCTCTCGCGAGGTATGATCTATATAACGAGTTACGAATTTATATTCGTTTCTTGATTTAATGAATTGGTTTAATTTTGAGAAACTTTTTGTTTACATCTAAATATATGTTGGCATTATACCAATTTTGCTTTAATTAACTACCGTTCGCTATTTTGCTTTATTTACCTGATAAGAGACGGAGATTTATTTTTACTTTATCACGCGATTTAATTTTATGTTGTATATTTATTCATTTTCCTTTTTATTGATTTTATTTTTATTTTTGATTTCTTACGCGATGATATAATTCCTTCCGCTTTCGACTGATTAAGACTCAATATAGTAGAAACATATGTTATTATTCTCTTTCAAGAATAAATTCATTATGTTGATGCATCTTTAAATGCTCGTTATTTGGCCCGAATATTTTTTTTTACTGCTTTCCAAGAATCTAGTTTTATTGATTAGATACGTAAATACTTTGGTAAACTTCTTTTGTTCAACATCTTTTTCTATTAAAAACACTACATAAAAAGATGTCGCAACTCGAAAAAAAATATGTTTTCTTTCTTTCGTGCTTTCTCGGAAGTCGTTTTTCAATGACACCACAATACAGAATTATCACAGACAATTTCTCAAATTATATATTGTGAATGGTATCGAATAACGTTTACCACTACATAAACAGCATATTAGCAACATAAAACGCTAAAAATGCGCAGATATGCTTCGCGTATCTGTTCTTGATGAAAGTACTTATACAAATGATTTTATTCAACTGCTTCTCGTTCGATCACTGTTGTTTGTTTCTCTCTGTCATTATAATCTCATTATAACATAATTGTCACATATTTTTAATATGGAAATTTCTTTTAATTTATTGAAAATTATCTCTTTATCAGTTCACATTTCCATACTGGAAAATAAATATATGCCAAGTAAAGGAACAAACAGTGAATGTAAACAAAATATTTGTTGACATTCTATTCCCTCACAGGCAGTGATAGAAAGAACGTCAGGGGAAGTTTTTAAAAACGAAATTACCTTCGAATTGTTCGAATTGTTTCGTTATTCGACCGTTCACTACTTGGGTAATAATCGGTAACAATCGTTCGATAAGTAGAAAAGGACTCACCTTCGAGCTTCATGCCGACTTCGAGGCACTTCTGAAAGCGGCAGTAGGGACACCGTTTCCGCTGCGTCTTGTCGATATGACAGGACCTCTCAGCGACGCACGTGTAGACCTTCTTATTCTGGACGGTGCGCTTGAAGAATCCTTTACAGGACTCACAGGTGAGTAAACCGTAATGATAACCGGACACCTTGTCGCCGCACACGGGACACAGCTCCTCGATGATGATATCCTTAGTATCCGGGAAATCGGACGGGCAAGGTATCGAGCCGGTGACGATGCCGACCTGGCCCAGGCCAGGATGGCACAAAGTACCGCCGCCGGTCGGAACCGCACCGGCGGCGACGTTGCCACTTCCCGTGGCGGTGGCCGGTCCTCCACCGCTGACCGTGGCGTTAGCCGCGCCTGGACCACCACCTCCGGCAGTACCACCGCCGTTGCCACCGCCGCCGTTGCCGCCGCCACCGCTGCTGCTGGTGTAACTACCTCCTCCTCCTCCTCCTCC
>NW_017259225.1:793448-794199 GCF_001594045.1 Atta colombica | reverse complement strand
CCGCCGCCGCCACCGCCGCCGCCACTACCCCCGTTATTACCACTATTACTGCCACCGCCGCCGTTGCCACCACCGCCACCGCCGTTACTCCCCGTTTGAGGAAAAAGACACGTATAGACCTTTTTGTTGCTGCATGGTGAACCGTTGCGCTTGAAGAAATTCTTACAGTTCTCACACGTGAGCAGACCTTGCAGACCAAGTTGATAGTTGGATATGTTCTTGTGACCGCACATGGGGCACCGAAGATCCTCGAGTGGGGCGGAGTCGAAGAAGGCGGCCTCGAAACTGGACATACCCTGCGACTGTCCCGCCTGATTGTGAATCGACATTTGTTGCTGTTGTTGTTGCTGCTGCGATTGAGACTGCGGCTGATGGCACATGGGCGATGGCGAGCTCTGCGCGCAACTGCTATAAACCGACGAGCCATAATGCGGCTGCGACTGTTGCTGCGGAGGCTGCTGCCCGGCGGCTTGCGGGCTGCCTTGCGGACTCAGGTGGAACGGCGACATGCTCAGGGATATCAGGCCCGAATGTTGCTCCATCTCCAATAACATATCACCCATGCGCGAGAAGCACCGCACGACGGACGGACGTGCTCACGTATCGGCACATATATCAAATGGGGCTATTTAAAAGCCCCCCTCCCCCCCCACCCACCCCCTCTCAGATGCGGCCGACGCGACGATACAAAACGTTCCTTTTGATTAGTTTGTCTTCTCTCTTTCTCTCTCTCTCTCTCTCTCTCTCTCTC
>NW_017259225.1:789830-793400 GCF_001594045.1 Atta colombica | reverse complement strand
TATATATATATATATATATATGTATATTCCTTTTTTCAACGTTTCTCTTCCTGAAAGATCTTTTTATCGGCACTCTATGTTACGAGCGAGTATATCGTCGTGTACGCTGATCAAGTTGATTTTTTCGGGATGTTAATAAATTACATCTGGGGGTATAACTGGATATATTCGTGTCTATCTGTTCCGTTCAGTTCGTCATGTTCGCGGGACATCGCTACCGATCCGTGATTGGCGATCGCGATAGAACAACAACAATGCACCGGTTGTCTAATATTTCGCAAAAAGTAACCTGGAGCACCCCTTGACGATGATAATGATGACGTAGATGTCAACAAAGAAAATGCCGGCACAATTCGTAGTAAAGAGGGACAACGGATGTACTGGGAAAGAGGGAACACACACTCGACTTTGATTCCCTGTGGCACGAATAAGAATATCGATCACCAGTCACACACACACACACACACACACACACACACACACACACACGCACACACACACACACACGCACACACACACGCACGCACGCACGCACGCACGCACGCACGCATGCACGCACTCTCTCTCTCTCTCTCTCACACGCATGCACGCACGCACACACATCCATGCACGGATTACACAGGTTTACCGAATAAAACCATCGCGCACCAACAAACGTATATACACGGGATACACAAAGTTGTCAGTCGGAGTCGACGGGACTACGTCCGAGGCATGATAACAATCGTCGAATGTATCCGCGTGAACATTCGCCACTGTCGAAACGGATCCAGTCGAGCGAAGGCAAACACACGAAAGGTGCCTCCCTTTCAAGCCGTTGTCATCGTTTCTTCCTCTCCTATCCGCACTGTAATCCAACTTATCGCTGAGCACGATGCGAATGACGAGACTCGCGTTGTACGGTGATGAATACGTCCATCCGCGTACACCACGTCCGGCGTGCACCACGGATAAAGGCAGATGGACGGACACACATGCGGCAGCGATCACACGAGGAGGTATCACGTCCGCGGTATACGATGAAATGCCGACGACTGTCAACAAACACGGCGGGTCTACCACGCTCTACGTGCGACGTAATCGCAAACGGAGGAAGGCGCGGAACACACGCACTATAATTCGGATGACTAATATAGTATAGGCGAGCGAACGAGCGATCGAGCGAGTGATCAACGAGAGTAGTCGAGTCTCTAATAGACTTGGAACCAACTAGAATGACCTGACAGCTCGCCTATCTGCATACGACTAGTTGTCCTCTCGGCTCGTTGCTTTCCCGAAGGGCCCGCCCCCTCCCCTCCGCTGCCCTACCGTCGGCACATGGAGTAGGTAGGTAGAGACCGTCGGGGAGGCCGCCTTTGCGAGACACACACGGCATACGTGACGTATTGCCGCGAGCGCGCGGTGGTAACAAAGTCGTCAACGACGACGAGGACGACCCACGACGTGCCTACGTCGTTTCCTCTGTGGGAAACGATCGTCGTCCAGGTATGCCGGATTACTCTGCTGCTCTGCTGCTATCAGTATTCTTACGCCACAATCATCACTCTCATCTCACGATAACGCGCGGTCGATTACACGTTTACTCGTTATTGTCAGCGGGCGCACTTCCGAAAACTGTATAGCGACGTTCATTGACACGTGATGAGGAGGAGAACGACGTTGTTTAGCAGAAAAAGGACAAAGATGACGATGATGATGACAACAGCCAAGCACACGCCACTGACACGGACGGTCGGAAAATTGAACGAAACTGTGCCACGGAGAGCGGTGTCGAGGCGCGCACTACTGTCAGGCTCCTTCAGCGTTTCGGTAGGTATAGAGGAGAGAAGGCGCGCGTGTCCCTTTACCGACGGGCAGCGAGACGCCGAGAGGCGACGAGAAGGAAGAAACGAGAGAGAGAGTTAACGACGCGAACGGAGCGAGCGAGACGCGCAGCGCCGCGCGGAGTATAACCAACACAGCGCACGGCATAAGTGAAAGTGATTCAGCAGCGCATGCCACCGCGCGCCGCGGCGGCCAGGTAGGTATCCGACGCGGACGCGGTGTGGAGGTGCCGCCTGAGAGGTCTCCGGCGCGGGCGCGGGTACGGGAGAGAGGGAGCGAGTAAGCACGCGGTCGCGCGCAGCAGAGAGGAGGCGAGCCGCGCCACGCCGCGGTCGAAGGTATCGGTGGAGGGGACCGGAGGAGGACGCCGAGAAGGAGGTTGCGCGATCTGTGGCGGGGGATGACCTACTTACGGAACCAGGTCTATGTCGGCCGGAGAAATATTGTCCGCTCCGCGAGCGTCGCGTCGTCTCGCCTCGCCTCACCTCGCCTCACTTCGCCTTGTCCTCACCTCCTCTCCTCAAAGTTTCGTTACGCGCGATGAACACGCGTCTCGTATCCGACCTCCGCGGCTCTTCAGGATTTTTTAATAGCGCAGATGATTTTGAACGTATAATAGTGTTAAACTATAAGATGTTATACGTGTATGCAAACGAGAAAAAAAAAAGAAAAAGAGGTATCTCACAGTATCCCATCGGCAAGACTGAGAAAGCGACCGGTCCTGCGAGTGACGTAAGACGCATTCCATGAACATATCGAGAATAGGACCGAGTCGTCTTTTTATTTATTTATTTATTTTTTTGTTTTGTTTCGGGCCTCTTTGCACGTCTCGAGACAAGACACAGGGGATCTGTTCGCGAGAAACAGAGACTACGAGAGAAGGACGAGCGCCGCGCGCGTCAAGTGCGAACCGTTCGCGGAGAGAAGCGACTTTTGCTTTCAAAGTGCAGGACGGGTGAACCGGCACTCGACAGGAATATATCGTCAGGTAGAAGCGCGGCCGCGGGTAAGCGTTCGCGGGCACGAGACACGTACAGGCCGCGCGGCTGGGTCAACAGCAACGCCGTTGGCACTCCCCGAGAGACAAGCACCAGCGCGAAGCGCCTCCACGGTGAGGCCTCTGTGTGTGTGTGTATATGTGTGTGCGTGTGTGTGTGTGTGTACGCGCATACGTGTGTATGAGCGGTGGATGTGCGCGACGCGGAGCGTGGTGGGGAGACCTACTGACCCAGTTTGTCGAGAACATGACGCAGCCGCGACTCGCTCCCTCTCGTTACGTACACCGCGCTCCGTCTCCGTCTCGTTCTTCCTCCTTCTCTCTCGTCCACTTGTCCGTCGCTCCTCTCTCTCACTCTCTCTCTCTCTCTCTCTCTCTCTCTCTCTCACACACACACATCCTCCTTTCGCTCCCTCGCCGTCATCGTCGTCTCTTTCCCGCGGACCCTGTCCTTATCCTGCCGCCTCGCACGTTTCGTCTTCCTCCACTGATGTGCGTGCGTCTTTCTTTCGCCTATCCCCCTTCGCGCCTCTTTACACCGCCTTCGTATACATATCTCTCGTACTTACGTTACTCTACTTCCCAGCGTGGAAAGCCGCGCGATATGTCTCTTTCTCTCTTTCTGCCCAGTCCCTCCCCCCTCGCCGCGCCGCGCTCACTCTCACTTTCTCTCTTCCTCACATGCGCCCCTCCCCCATTCCTCCCTTCTCCCGCATCCGACTCATTTATTCACTCCCCGTCTCTCGCAC
>NW_017259225.1:787759-789730 GCF_001594045.1 Atta colombica | reverse complement strand
TATATATATATATATATATATATATGAATGCACGGCTTGTGAAGTATCGGCAAGCGTGTTGTCATCATTGTCATCGTTTAGGGTGCACCAGGTTTCGAGATTAAGAGTACATCGCGTCTGTACGTTGATCTCTGTACGAAGATTTATGCAGAATCGTTCAAAAGCCGATATTCATAGAGTCGATTCTTATTTGAATACCATCTTAATCTCAAGTAATACCATCTTAACTCTCTTTCTGATTGGTTCGTGACATCTTAAGATTGTATTTGAGACAGTCTTATATATAAAAACTCACTCTGGATATGGACAGTCTATCGCGTCGCCGAAAAAAAAGAAGAAAAAGATTTACGAGAGATCGTCGCTTTCGGCAGCATCCGAGAATACGTAATAACGTGTCTACAGGAATACTACGAGAGAAATAATTCGGGGAAACAAACATGTCTCCAACATCGATTTCATAATAGGAGCATTCTTATGATAACTATCGAGTGCCTGAAACATACTCGATTTGGTCCTCTGCACTCGCCCGCGTTTCCAAGCCACAATAACACGAAAGCCACATGAAAGCGTATAGAAAGCTCGATAAGAATTTGCATAGCGGGATCGGTAGCAGTGCTTGGAAAAGCGAGGATATGGGTAAAAAATGAAGCGTAACGTGATCGAAAGCAATAACGCCAACAATTAAGCCCAGAAAAAGAGCTCATTACGAAGCACGCATCCATTCCTTCCTTCTGCATTTGCTTATGTCAATTTTTACTATAGATTAATTTGAATCTCGGCTTAACTTACTCTTTATCTTTTTCTAATTTCTAAAACTTAAAACTTTAAAAAAAAAGATGAAACATTAATTAAACCGAGATTTAAATTATGCTGGTAGAAACGAGTATATAATTCTTAGAATTAGAAAAAAATAAAAAGTAAGTTGAACCGAGATTAAAGTCAATCTACAATGGTAGAAAAGAATATTTGTCAGGAAATATATGGAAATGATAAACATAACGCGGATTCGTCAATAGAAATAGAAAAAATATAAGATAGTAATATAGTTGTAAAAAAAAGCAGTTAATGGTGCATAGATTATTCGTAGATAAAAGAGTGTTTAATTTAAAGCTTCATAAATATACTCTGATTCCTTGGAAAGGCGAATGTTTTCGATTTAATTTTGATTTTCATCTTTTTAAAATCCCATGTCATAAATGAGTTTTTTGACGGCTATTATTTACTTAAAATATCCATTGCGTTCAAAACACGAAATTTTATCGTACATTCTATATTTTACGATAGACATTAAAACCATTTTATGTGTAATTACTGTAAAATATTATGTCGCAACATTTATATCAATGCTATTAAATCATATTTAAAAAGCAATATATTACAAGATCATTTTATTCAGATAACATAATATATTGTGTAAAAATCCCTAACGACGATCTGAACCTAAACGAGAGCCGTGACTCGAATCCCGCTGAAAAAATACACACGATCGATCGAACTTCCGTTCCTCATTGTACTGCAGTGCTTCTAAACAGCGTCTGTGTCTTTTGTTCGAACCGGTGCGGATCGGAAGTGAGTACCTGCGTGAGCACACCGCGTTCGAGCGCACGCACGCACGCACGCATTATTTTTACCGGATAGGTCGACCGGATAAGTGTCTACTTAAAAAGAAAACAAAAAAAAAAAAGAGGTCTCGATAGTGCGCTACCGCCGACGTATCGACGACGCAGGTGGAATAAGAATTGTCGCGGATGAAAAAGGGTCAAACGAAAACGAAAAGGGCCCTCGGCGGCCAACACAGAGAACCGCGCTCGAAAGAACGGAACGGAAGAAGAAACGGAGGAAAGTGAAAGCCCATCCGCACGCCGCGACCCAGAAACTTTCAAAGTGTAAAATCGACGGCGCAACGCCGTGTTTGGCAGTCGCCATACTACGTACGAGCACGTCCGCGTTCGCGAGCTAGGGATGCCCTCC
>NW_017259225.1:785661-787659 GCF_001594045.1 Atta colombica | reverse complement strand
TTTTTTTTTTTTTTTTTTTTTTTTTTTTTTTTTTTTTATTACAACGGTACCGCGATTGCGTTAAAATTGCGTGCGCTCCCGGAGCGGAGTGTAGACAATTAACAACGCGTCGCGGCGGAGAATCGGACGGAATCGGTTTCACTTTCGAGTGTCGCGTTTTCGGCACACGGTTGCACCACGTTACGCAATGCGGCGTTGAGTATTACGGCACCGGGTGCAATTGCAGTGGGTCGGTTGTGAGTTGATAAAAAAAGAAAAAAAAAAGAAAAAAAAAAGAGAAAAAAGAAAAAGAGAAAAATATGTCCCGTTCTTTATTCAAAAATAAGTTTCGTCAATTTGCAAAGTGTCATATTCGGTGTCACGGCCTTACATAATATGGTCCAATTGCAACGCTCCAATTAATAATAATATCGTTTAGCGTACCGCCGACAGAATCGGCTAACACATGGAGGAGGCTCTCACCGCCGCCGATGCGGTGCGATGTGTTTAGCGAATTTACTCATCGGCTCGTTATCGCGAGCGATTAATAGCACACAGAAGGGAGAGAGAATAATTATAGACGAAGTGGTATGAAGTAAGCGATTCATCGTGCGAAAGTATCGTACGTATCGCGACGCGAGAGTTGAGCTTTTCGTCTTCCTCCTCATATATTATATCCTATGCTTACGTGTGTATAACACGTATATATTCCGCGACTCGCGGTGTAAACTCGTTACATGAGCTTATGAGGACTCAACACGACACGATACGACACGATAACAACAGCCACGACGACAAAGCCTGCCACGGTACCGCGACACATAGTCCTTTACCCGTATAGACTGAAATTATGCGATCATTATCGGGATTACGCTTGATTTCTAGGTCAATTAGCATCGCAGTGATCTTTTAAACGTTCCGTGAGCAAATGGATGCACGCGTGTCCACGTGCGACGTCAATCGGAATAATTGTCGTGGTGATGTGAGAATGGACCACGCGAGAATACTTGGCGCACCTCGAGAGAGTCTATATACCTCGAGAAGTTCGAAATTTGCCAAGGAACACATTCCAACTTGAAGAATCTTGACCTAATTATTATCAATGGTGACAAGTAAAATATAAATTCCTCCGAAAAAAATGTGAAATATTTTTATTTAATATAGATATGACTAATTGAGTAGATAAATAATTAAATAAAAAAAGATCGCGATATCTAATACTGACCTATGGATATTAGACAGATATGTTATTTATCTTTTGCTACAAGTAATAAAATAATGATAATGATATAAATTCAATAACATCCGATAAGATCGAATGGCCTTCCTTTAAAGAAAAAAAGGAAGCGTCGAGTTGTACTTTAAAGTAGGGCACTGAAATAATTTACTGAACCAAGACACAATGCAAATTGCAGTTAAACTGATTATGAGATGCATAATAAAAGATAAAAAAAAAACAAGTGAACCAGATTCAGAAACTCAGATAACTTGTTTTGAATTGAGGTAATTTGGGTCATGGAGAACATTGTAATATCTACTACCTATCGGAGTATTGGAAAAAATGAGCCGCTAGTCTTTTGAGGACAAAATATTAATAAATCGATAAAACTATATGCATACGGCAAATAAGTATCGCACATAATCGATAAAATCTATCGAAGAAAGCTGTAGGTTTCATCTTCAGTTTAAAGTCTAAAGTTTAAAGGCTTATTCTTTTTTAGAAAAGCAAAATGTTTTTCAAACAATCTATCTTCTGAATTTAGGACACTGAGGTAATTTACGCAGACAGGATAACACCCTCGTCGCAGCTGGGCCAATTGAGAAAAATATACAGATAATAATGTACGTTATTAATAAAGAGCGAAAAGGATGATTCCGATAAGAGCGCTTGTTTCTCGAGTACCGTGTCTTGAGATGCGATTACTCTCATGCTGTGGAATCATAGCTTGTAATATTCGTCCCAGAGAATACGAGCGTACCAATGTGTGGCGTCTCTCTCTCTCTCTCTCTCTCTCTCTC
>NW_017259225.1:782205-785561 GCF_001594045.1 Atta colombica | reverse complement strand
CTCTCTCTCTCTCTCTCTCTCTCTCTCTCTCTCTCTCTCTCTCTCACGCACGCACGCACGCACGCGCACGCGCGCACACACACACACACACACACACACACACACACACACACACACACACACTCGCGCTCTCTCGCCACCAACGGTGTGTCTCAGTGTGCAAAGTGTGCCAAGGCCCATCCCCACTCCGCAATCCCATTTTCGAAACTAAAAGTAAAATCTAACCGATTGTGCGATTACACGTCGTATATTAACGTAATAAATATTTCTGTCCCTCACGGGGGGGGAGGGGAGAGAAAGATTCTCTTCTTTGTGTTACGTTTACGAAAATCCGGAGTACTTAAATCACGCGTTCAGCTTCAGGCATTCCAAAACGGCATTACGAAGATGGACCGATGGAAACAAATATCAACGTAACAAAGCTATTCTTTTTTGCTGTCACGATTATTTACGCCTCGCGTGCCATTCGCACGATGGAGTGACCCGGAGCAATATTTGTTTAACCTAGATTTTCCCTTTTCTAGACAAATGTACCCGAGACAAAGCGGCAATTTTTCATCAATTCGAGTGACAATAACGAAATAATGGAAGTAATGCGATTTAGGCAAAATCCCATTCTTCGGACCGTCGAAATAAAATTCAGTGAGTAAAATTGATTTCGTCCCGATAGAAGAACTTTCGTGAGAGTTTCCACGAGCGTTTCCGAAAAAAAACTTTGATCTTCGGCGCGTGACCCATTTCCCAAATCCGATCCGCCCATATCCGTGCTCTTGCAATAAAGATTTCGTAAAAATCGCCACTCGCTTTGTCTCGGAAACGAAAGAGAAGGATAGAGAGGAGAGAGAGAGAGAGAGAGAGAGAGAGAGAGAGAGAGAGAGAGAGCGAGAGAGAGACAATAATGTTTCATCCACGAAACGCGAATCGTCATTTTGCAGGCCAATTCACACGTCCTTGACACATTTACCCACATAGGGTACCGCGAGACCACGTGCTGGTGTGCTCTCGTGACGTATCTATGCCTCTATGTGCGTCTCTTGTACGCGTGCATGCGTGCGCGCGCGATGCATCGGCGAATGTAATGTTACAATATCGCGAGCTGCGCTTGCGCGCTCATTTGTACACGCGCGCGTTATTACATACCACCAGTGAGAGAAAAAGAATAAGAAAGACAAATATATGAGATTGTTACAAGAAATCATTCAAAAACAATTTATCGCCAATCTTTTCTCTCTCTCTCTCTCTCTCGTTCGCGAATTATATGCTCCTTTTTTTTTCTTTTATTTGTGGCTAAATTGTTTTTCTCGACAAAAGCATAGAGCCATCGAGAAACCACGCGTCGGTGGTTTTTGAGTTACGAACAGTTGGAATGTGAAGGTGTTGTGCGCATTAGCCTCGATCGGGCTGCGTGGATGCGCAAAAACTGTCTGCGTGAACAACGCATTGTTTTATCGTTTTTCTATGCGAATCTAGAAAAGAAGATAATCTAAAGTCTGATCTAATCTAAAATAATCATAGATAAAATGATAAATTATAATTCTATTTTGCACATTATAAAATTATAATTTTCTTCTCTTCGTAATTTAATATGAAAAAAACATTGGAAAGAATATTCATTCACAGATACACGTATTGGACAATATTTAATTTTCTGCACCATTATTCTCTCTTCGAATGATTCGAGATTTACATGTGGAAAAAGCATTATCCGTGATTGAACTTTATAATAAAATTGTTTATTTCCTGTATATTATTATTTGATTTAAGAATAGCCTTTTTTGTGTAATATACGACAAAAATTTCACAATATTAAAAAATTAATGAATATTTTTATCATTTTTATTCATCAGAAAAATTTCAAAAATTATTTACGATCTTTTCTCCTTTTTTTTCTGCGATTTCTACCGAGCTTCAAAAATAACTCGATGGAAAAGAAAAAAATGCTTAAACGATGCTATTTACCAAAACTATTTGTCTATCTGTATTTGCATTGCAGTCCGCAAAGAGTTTAAGTATTTTAATGATAGAATACTAAGATTTTACTGATAAAATACTAACTGATATTTACTAGTATTTTAATGATAAAATACTAAAATCGATACCGATGTGCATTTCTACTAATGAAGATTACAACTCTAACTTTGGTTTAACCTACTTTTATCTTTGTCTATAGTTCTAAGAATTAAACGAAACTGAGATTGAAGTCAACATTGGTAGAAATGGACATCAGCAGAGTTGACTTGAAATTTATACCGATCAATATATTGTAAAAGTTGTTCAGTAACGCAATAGCAGCAGAGAAATATTGAAAGATTTTATTGTTCTAATGGACTTGTGGCAATAATACAATGAGTGGGCGTGCCGGATCTAGAATTAAGTCATTCTATTCTGCCGCGCTAACTCGAAATCGAACAGAATATCATATGATAGTAAAATATTCTAAAATGATTCTACTCGAGGAAAATAGACATACAAACTGGAACGTGGCAGTCATTAAATGCTTTGATTTCTTGCACGTGCCGTTGTACCATGCTGTTTTTAGAAAGTAGGAAAAAGGTCGAGGGAAAAAAAAGGGACTTACAACTGGCGCAATAGGTATATCTTGACGCCTTTCTCTATAATATATTTTGACATCTTTTTTTTCCAATGACTTTCATCACAGACTGTTACTTTTTCGAATAGTTAAAGTTTTACGGCTTAGCTATAAATTAAACTTCAATGTATTTTACTGCCTGGACCAGTATTATTGCATATATTGTGTCATACTCAAGCATTAATAGAAAAATGTAACCATCGCGAAAAATTTATATAATCTTTACAAAAAAAAAAGTAAGACATCTAATATTACATTTATAAATCAGGAGACACGGAGTCTGATTCACTTAACATTATAAATACTTGACCAATCAGAAGAAAGAATTTTACGAATTGACCAATGCAAAAAATGCTTTAAATTTGCAATATAAAGTGGATCACACCTATGGTTTACTGTCAAATCTATAGTGTCAAATTTAACCTAATGTGAATCATCACTGCTCCTACTAAATATATCGTTATTTTATAATAAAACAATGGTTATATTTGACTTTATACAGGGTCAATTTAACAGTATATAGTGTCAAATTGACACAATATAATCAAATTTAATTATCGTTTTGGTAAAAAATAATGACACTATGGATATAATAGTGTTGTATATCAGTGCTGAGGCACACGCACGGTTGTATGTTATAAGAAATAAGAAATATTAGTTAAAGATGTGTCAAAACGCGAAACGTGTCAAAAAGATGTCGAAATTTTCACCACAGTTATCCGAAGTAGAGAAAGTACAAAAATGGTCAAAATTGATCCAAAATCAA
>NW_017259225.1:775208-782105 GCF_001594045.1 Atta colombica | reverse complement strand
ATATATTTATATATATTTCTTTTAGATGTATTTTGTTTATACTGGCTCTTATATACTGGATGCGGAAACGCTTACCGCGTGGCAGGAAGCTAAGCGATCAATCATTCTTTCGTTTTTATAAAAAAGTTGTAAATTGACTGACTATCATTTTGCTTTCTGAAGCGACAAACGTTTCCGCAGCGTATATACAAAAGTTATAGGAAAAAGAGTTATTAATAGGCTTGTTCTTTGTCGCTGTACTGGACTGTACTAAAACACTAAATTGTTTCTATCTCGCTTTTGCCAAATAGAAATCTATTTGTTTTAGGTACAACAAATACGTATACAATCATGTGCAAAAGTATTAGATAATTACAATATTTTCGCATTTTATGAAAAGTTAAATATCGGCGAAAAAAATCTCAAAGAGATTTTCGACCACGCAATCTTAAAGATAGAGCTTTAGATCTGCATTCGAATCTCTTGTCTACAATATTTTATTCCTAAGTTACGTAAAATTGAAAAATGATATCTTTGCAATATTTTTGTCTTACTTTAATGCAGTTCAATTATCATCATCAACAAACAAAATTTAATATGAAAACATCTAAAAGTAGCTTCCTAAGCTTTAAAATACTTTTAGAAAAAATTTGTTTTATTGTTGTTTTTTTTACGATAATTTTTCTATTTAAAGATATCGAATTTTTCATTATGTGAAATTTTATTATACAAAAACTTACTTCTAAAATGTTTTTTAATTCAACTAAATAAAAAATTATCTATACGCTTTAAAATGCATCGAAAGCCTCTCTGAGATTTTTTTCGCCAAGATATTTAACTTTTCGTAAAATGCGAGAAAATTATAAAAAGAAAATTATAAGTGCCTAATACTTTTGCACATGGCTGTATATATACAGTGCCCGCTAATGTTTTAGTCCGATTGAATATCATGATGATAATGATGATGATGGTGATGATGATAAAAATGATATATTAGTTCTGCTATAAAAACAAACTTCTTGTCTTATCAATTCATAATCATCATATTATTTTATCTAAATTATAATTATAATTTGAAGAATAACAAATTTTATGTAAATTTGTCAAAAAAATCAGCACACATCTTTCAAACGAGGGGAAAGATATTTTAAATTCAATCAGAATCATATCCTTTATAAATAATTCCAACGATAATAAGTCATTGATATGTCTATTTATTCTTATATGAATGACATTTACTGATTTGAAAAGCTTAATTTTTTGAATTTAAAATTTAATAGAGAAAAATTTTTATAGAAAATATTTAATATATTTAAAGAATTAATATACAATTTGATATAATAGAACTGCTAGATATTTAAATTTAATGATACTTTTTAATCAAACAGAGAAACTATTTTGTTTCAAGTAAATCGTTCCGCGAAATTCATGCACTTTTTTACATGTAACAGATGCAAATTCGTGCATTCAACGCATGTAATTTAGGCGTGAGTTATGTGCACGCAACATCCGACAATTATAACAACACCTACGGCACGCTTCGTAAACCAGTCTTTTTTTATCAGCTATCGAAATTAGGAAAAATCATGAGGTCGATCTCGACCTTGACCGAAAAATTATTTAATACGATTACGAGAGGCAGATATCTCGATTGGAATGTTTCTTTTCACGCAGGAATCCGAGCAGGATAATTTTCAAGGTTAGAAGGGAGAATCGAGAATCGAGTATGTGAAGCTCAACGCTACAAAAGGTAAGGCCAATGATAATGATTGGTGATCATAATGACCAGTAATTTCTTGGAGAAATAATTCCGATTGTGTGTGTATGTGTATATGCGAACTGGACGTACCATGACTACGTGCACGTACCTACGTATAGAATTTTATGTGACTCGTACGGTCGCAATTTTAACGAAGGTAAAATTTTTGCGATGTATAGCATATCGAGAAAAAACAAATGTTTGACGAAAACACGAAGAGGCATATGCCAAATGAGTTTATTCCCATAGCAGATGACGCAAATATTTGACGATTTCGCGAGATGACGTACCACTTGCATGTCGTCATTGCAATGGACGTTACGTATTCGCGAACGCACATGACACTTTCCATCAGCATTTTTTGAATTTTTTGGAATTTTATAATATAAGGGAAAATTTGAATCGAAATTTGAACAATCAATCAATTGCAATTAACATAATATAATATACAATAAATCATTTTTCGCGTCGAATAAAACTTTATAGGCATTAATGATTTGAACACTTCATAATCAGAAAAGACACCTTATATTTTAATCGATCTTGAGACGCAATCGAGCATTATAAATGACTAATAATCATACGTATTTCATTTGCAATCCTAATTAATACTGAATAGATGAAGCATAAATATTCGCCAGTGAAAATTAATAATTTCGAATAAGAAACTGTATAAATTCGAAATATACATTATATGAATATGATTTCTTGTTATTTTAAATAAATATTTTAAATTTAGAGATAAGGGATTTTGTTTGTGATACAAAATTCAGATACGGCATTGGGGAGATGCAGTGAACTGTTGCATACGCAATGAAATCACGCTAAATCACGTTATCATTAATTCACTGAAGTAACCGCAATGACAAATCAAACAATACATCATGCATTAATCAGATTCTCCAAATTGAATATCTCTCTTTCTTTCTCTTTTTATGTCACATTTCATTTTTCTTTTTATGTTCTTAATTTATATAATTTTTATATTATTTTTATTTATTATTTAAAGTTTATATAATTTTTATTATTTAATTTTTTCGTCATGTTATAACGCTACATTCATGTGTATAGATTCTTAGAGAGTCCGCTTAAAATCGTAATAAACACTCGTTCTCTCTCTCTCTCTCTCTCTCTCTCTCTCTCTCTCTCTCTCTCTCCCCTCTCTCTTTTTAATTTTTATCATTCTAAACATAGAGCTCTAGGCAACGCAACAGATATACAACGACCTCTCTAAACCGGCTCAGAAAGCCGGCGCCGAGCAATGAGAGAGAGAATGAGCGAAAGTCTTTCGCTCTCATTCACTGGCCGGTCTTTGCACGTTATCGTCATGATAGCGCTTCTCTCTCTCTCTCTCTCTCTCTCTCTCTCTCTCTCTCTCTCTCTCTCTCTGTTTCTCGTCGCAAAACAGCCACGCGCGCGAAAACTGGCTCATCAGCTTTTACTTTCCGCGATGTCGGCTTTCATTGGCAATGGTACTAGTTACGGCTGTTACGTCGACCGGTTACGCGATGGAGATGCAAGCGTTCGCTCTCGACGAGACTCGAGCGAATCGCCGTGCCGTGAGTGAGGTTAAATCGCTAACTCTCTCCCTCTCTCCGCGTTGCGATTACTCTCGACATTCTTACTTGCACTTTCGCTTACACGAGAGAGCGCGCGTATTGCTATGTGCAATGTCAGATTTTACTTTTCCCTCTATTTCTCCGTCATCATCCGTCAACCATTTTTCACAACGACTTTGCTTTTCTAATCTTGCATTCTCTTTCATTTTCTAAACCGCTAAAATCTCACATCCAGGTCACTTGTGTTTGATCAATTTCTCTTCTCTTTCATCTTCAAATAATATAAAATATTCAATATTTATATATAAAAATGCAAACTTGAATAATGATAACAACAAAGATTCTTCCTTTCTCGTTAAATAATGATGTAAATAATAAATAATAAAATAAAATGAAAAACAAACCTTGACGCTTTAAAACTCATGGAACACTACTTTTTGTAATAATATCAAACTACATAAAATTATTCGTAGTTTATTTTATTTTATCTTTCTTATCTTTCTTATCTTAAATTATCTTTTTATACATGAATGAATATTGAGAAAAATTGACCAGACTATGAATAACATGAGTGTCAGATTAAGATGCCGTAAAAAGGTGACGGTGTCATCTGGTAAAGTTTAATTTTAAACTGTCTTATTTAATACTTAATTACTTCTCTCCATTACCTTTCTTAATGTGATGGATTTTTTAAAATTTATTTTCATACACGATTATAAAGAGACAATACATAATGTAAACAAAGAAATGAATAAAATATTAATAACAATAAATTTTTTCAGATCAGTTAGAAGGGAAAAATATCGACAATTCTGATGAAATCAGATGATTCAACGAAAATGTCTGTTCTATTTTGGGTCGCTCAAAATGTAAACTCAGTAAACTGCTTCTCCCGCGGTTTTTTCTAGGTCAAGGATATCGCTAAAATGCGACAATCAATTTGTAATTTGATTTCTTAATTGATCAATTTCGGTGTTTTTCGATTTCTCATTTTACTCGGTTTTAAAAATATGTGTTCTTTTCACTCAAATTTGCATTAGCAAAAAATTCGCAACGCGTTCCATACTGAAAAATTGTAATTTATTGACAAAGATAAAGATAAGTTAATGAACAGCGATACATAACAATGACGTAGTAATAAGGAAAAAACGTTGCATCGCTCTCTGAGTCAGAAATAATATGTTTGATTAGGGAATAATTTTCTTAAGACTTAATTGTCGAAAAGAATGTGTAATCTAATCGAACAAAGTAAAACAGATGTCTGAAAATATCCTCTTAACAGTTTAAAAAACAGTTTAAAAACAATTTTTTTTTTAAATATTTCAACGAAAAGAATAGTTTTCCTGAAGCTTTAGCTTATAACTATTAACTTATAAACATATTCTATTTAAAAATATTTAAAAATTTAGCTCGATAGACATGAAGATAATTTTGTTGAATCATCAAAATAATTATATAAAATACTTAAGCTAATTACTAGAACATAACAATTTTTTGTTGGGTTACTTATCATGCTTGAATTTTCTAATAATTATTTTGATAGTCCAACAAAATTATATTCAGGTTTGTGTGTGTATCTAATTTTTAAATATTTTAACAAAATCGTTCTTTCCATGTATGACACTAAAATGTTGAATTATGTTTCTTCACTCGAGACATTTTTCAATATTGAATTTATTTAATTTGTCCACTTGTGCAAATAATATATAACGTGTGACAGTCATCTTTTATTTAGCCTTCCGGGATTTCTCTCGCGCTCTTTCAAGGACATCACATCGTATATTGGTGAATAAGAGGAGTATCGACTGTTTTCAACATACGCATCCGCGTGATCTCGCTCGAAAGTTTGCGGGGGCGGATGTGCAATTAGATCAAGTTGAAGAGTTCGAAGCATCGAGGAAGGACGGTGGCCAGGACGAGGTCAGCCGCGTCGTTTGTTGCCTGTTATTTTTAGCGCGACGTCGCAAGAGAGGGATAAGGCGTTTTTACCCTGAATTATTATTACCATCGCGGCCGTCAAAGCGAAGGCGGGTAAAGGATAAGTAAAAAGAAATTAAATCGATGAGCGACAAGCGTCGAACGATTCGAAGGGAAAAGGAGGAAAGCAACTTACGGTGATACAAAAATCGGAAAAGAAAATAGAGAGAGAGAGAGAGAGAGAGAGAGAGAGAGAGAGAGAGAGAAAGGAGAGTGGAAAGGAAGAAAAATAAGAGAATTAGAGAAATTTATTCTGGCCTGGAATTAAGTATCTAAAGAACTATTACGGGAATTACACACAGTAATAGGAAACTGACGACACAACGTACTGCAAACACGCAATATCAAGTCATCCTATAGAGAAAAGAAAGAGGGAGGGATAAAAACGTCTTTTATGGATCTTTCACTAGTGTATAATCGTGCGGTTAATAAACGCTTTATCAAAGGCGATAATACGGATGATAACGGTATGTAGGTCAGTTTGATACGAGTGACCTGATTTCGGACTGGTACCAATGTTACCAACGGATCCGCATGCGAGTCGCTACGCGTCTCTCTTTGTATGTATATTTGTGCACGTACACCAAACGTAATTCTGACTACGCACTCAAGTACGTAGTACTCAAGATGTAGTCGAGATCTATATGTGCCTTCTCCATGTACCTTCTAAGATGAGCCCGCCATCTTGGCAATAAGATTTTGCACTACAGGGTGCTATTGTGAAAAATTGAGGTACTTTTCTTCTAGAGGTTGACGAGCAAGGAAATGCGTAAACTAGAAATGCGTAACTAATTTTTATTTATGTATGGCACTAGAAAGTTTAAGGTTCTGTTTCTTACAAAAGTATTACTTTATTATCATAAATATTATTTCACAAATTTGAAAAGAGTATAATTTAGGACAACATAATGTATTTGTGAAAATACATAAAAATTTTCTTTCAAATCTTTCAAATATACATAATAATATCAGCATCTGATATCGAGTGATACGTAATATACTGATTGTTTAAATATTATGAATATTTTAAATATTATGTATTTGGCGACGCATATATTTTTTTGTCTTCGCCAAACGATATAGTGTTGAGTCAATTGTCACATTATTTTATGTTCTTAATATTATTTTGTTCATGCTACATATGAAAACTATTTAAATTGTGATGTTAATTATAATATGTGACGCAAATTGCGAGAGTTTGGATTATCATTCCTCCCCCTTCCCCCCCCCTTCCCTCTCAACGTCACGCTAATAGATTATTATGACATCAATTTGGTAATTCACGTAGAAATAAATACAACTAGCTTTCACAATGCATTACCGTGCAACATTGTAACTGCAATGTTTGTTCTACGTGATAAGGCAATCGCGTGCATAAGTTTCCGTCACGTTCTTGCCGGAAGACGTTTGAGAGGCATCGATGATAACTAAGCGAAGTTATGATAACACGTATTCGTAATGCTAGATAAATCTTCGCTCAAAGATGTAACATCAAGTAAAACGCACATAAACTTTTGTTCATATTAAGGTCATGTTGAGAGAGAGAAACACCGGAAATTTCACTTGAAACGCCGTATTCCTTTCATATTTCTTGTTAATTTTAATTCGGAGAACTTTGTTTTG
>NW_017259225.1:767741-775108 GCF_001594045.1 Atta colombica | reverse complement strand
TGTGGGACAATAGCTCAATTTCAAGATAAATAATATCTAAAATTATAACAGAAGAGTTTATAATCATAGGACATAAGAATTTTCCATAACGGAATACATAAAAACATATACAAATGGCAGAATATGACACAGATATGACAAAATGTAATTTATTCGCGGAATTACAAAAGTAATATCAGTTTTGTAATTTTATTTTTTATCTAGGACGAGATACAAGTGCGTTAATGCGGTTTTCGTGTTTTACGAAATATATACTTTTCGCGAAATGTATTTGATGCGAGTCTCGCTCAGTTTGTAACCACGTTGTGGCGCGTTCCATATTGTTTTTGTTGTGCGTAGCGAGAGACATGAAGCGCAGCTTGCCAGCCAGCGTAAATTAATTCGCTTGACCCATTTACCCGATGCACTTGGACCACCTTGTATTGCTCGGCGGGATCCCTATGTGTGTGTGTGTGTGTGTGTGTGTGTGTGTGTGTGTGTGTGTGTGTGTGTGTGTGTGCGTGTGTGTGCGTGTGTGTGTGTGCGTGTGTGTGTGTGTGTGTGTGTGTGTGGACGAGTGTGGTAAAGTGTCGGCACTTTCACACAGGCGAGATTGGCGCGTGCGCGAACATCGCGTTTTATTCCGAGCAACGCGACAACTTGGAACCGCACGATGAAAAGGGGGTTGTTATGTTACCTACCCGAGACAGAGGAGAGCGCAACAACGACGCGCTGAAATTTGATGACATCGAAATATTTTTAAAGAGGGAGGATAAACAATATACAAATATCGGCGTACACGCGATAAAACACACAGAGCACGACGATAGCAAATTCGATGACGGTAATGCCCGAGGTTGTCTGTACGTAAATAAGCCGGTTTGCCATTGTAAGCGCGACAGTATTAACGATAACGTCGGCAAAAGTGAATTGGCATCGATGGCGCGTTTAGCGATGATATGCACATTATTCGTACACTTGTTGCGACAACGGATAATCTCGCCGTTGATCGATACATATTTTATTATGAAACGTATGCTACTAACTTAACGAGTCTACTACCTTGGATTTATACTTAAATATGAGGAATAAGCTAATTCATTGTGATATAAGTGAGCAAATTTTTATTTTAGCTTGTTTGTGATAATAAATTATATTTTTCTTTTCTTTCTTGTATGATCGCACTGAAAGAAAAAATTGGCTGAATATGGTATAGCATTTTTAATTGGTTGCTAATTTTTGGTTGCGTCAGCCTATCAAAATTCTATATTGACATTGCGGATAGGCTAATGCAATAAAAAATTGGCTGTTGCAATCAATTAAAAATGTCAATTTTTTCTTTCAGTGTGGAGATCACATCACGTTTCTATCAATCCTGCAATTTCTTTCTTTTTGTTTTTTTTTTTTTTTCAGTAATTCGCCCAAGATTCGTGCAGCATAAGTAAAACTTAAGTTTTAAGTTTCAAGAGATTTATTAATTATAGTAGATTATTCTTTTCACATTTAACTGTGATTGGTCAATTTTTTTACTTAAGACTTAAAGTTTGATGCCTTAAAACCTCATTGTATGCCGCTGTCTCTGTATCCCATTTACGAAGTCGTGTGAAAATTTACGTCCATAAGCGTTTTGTCACCGCGCTGACACGCAGGATAAAAGATGCTCAACCTCGAAGAAGTAACTGCAACCGACAATCCTCGTCATTTTGACGAAGGGTGTGATCCACTTAACGCTGCAAATACTTCGTTGACTAATTAGAAGAAAAAATTTTACAAATTAGCCAAGAATGCTTCGAAACATTTACAGCGTGAAGTGTATCGAACTCGAAGAGGAGAACGATTAAACTATGATCACCTCTGAATAAACTTGCAATTAATAGCTGATATTATAAAGGCTTTGGAAGAATGGAATTTTGGATCGACGACGGAATAGCTAGTAAAACATTTACAGAAAAAGAATTCTTTATAATAGGATATATCAATAAAATAAATATCTTCTCTCTATTTAAGATCCGAACGAAGAAACATTCAGAGGAAAAGCTCACTATATTTATGGTAATAAATGTGTTTATTCCATCGTAAACTTTTTTCTGAGGGGATATATTTTTCCGCGAATTCCCATAAACAACGAAATGACGTCTTGATATCTTCATTGAAATCCTTTACCCCGCATCTTCGCAGTTCGGCGAGGGAAATGAATTTGGCATGAGAGAGGCAAGGAATTAGATTACAAAAACGGATATATAATCTTTCGGGAAAGACTTTCGGAAAAGAGGGTGAACAGGGAGAGCGAACGAAGGGAGGGAGAAAGGGAGGATCTGGTCGGGATCGGATGCGCGATTGCGCTTGCGCTCCCACGACAACAACGTCGCTCTTTCTCGGTTTTCTCATTGACCTAGTTACCCAGTACACTTGACCGCACTCCGCCACATCCCTTCCCGCTACCGCGCCCTTCTAACTACCCTTCTCCACCCGACCCCATCCCACGCGACCTACGGGAAGCCGTGTTTTATCTCCCCCTCCCTCGTTCCTTCTCGCTCTCCTTGTCTGGACGCAACACCGCTGCCGTCACCGTCACCGTCATCGCCACCGCCACCGTTATCGCGTTTTATCGTCGATACATGTATGCAGTTTACCCTTGCCCGCCTCCACTAAGCGTCACACAGAAGGCTCGCTTGCCTGGTTGCAAATACATTCTCTGTAGGTCAGACTGCGTCCTTCTTCCTCTCCTCTTCTCTTCTCTCTCGGTTGCTCTCTTCCTCCCTTGAGTACCCTTCACGTGAGATTCGAAAATTATCATGTCGCAATGTTTCGGTGTATGAAATTCTCCCGATAATATTATTATAATACGTTCTCTCTAAAATGTTATTGTTTTTCATTGTTTCTTACGAAAAAAACATTCATCGATAAGATTAAGTATAGAGAGCTTCTAGTAAAAGTATGAGAAAATCACTTTTTGATTGGTCCGCCATGTTTTAACAATTCTTAAAAAAGAGAAAGAAATAATAAATGTGTGTGTTCTCGATTTTTGTTACCTTAAAATTCGGATAATTATTGGCCGCTGCGATGCGGAAGAAATTAGGGGCAATTATATCGTTAAAGATTGCGAGCCTCTTTACTGTACTATGAGGTCGCATGCATTAAACTTACGCAGTCTCGTAATTTGAATTGCAAGCTAAGATTTTGCATGACAATATTATCGCGCGATAATCGTTAGGCAAACAATTCTTAGAGGGGTGTGGCTCTCTATTTTGCTTATTCCGTTTTCTCTCTGCTTGTTCTGAGCTCTTTCGCCCTCTCTAGTTTCTTCACAATGCGACAATGACACTCTATCAACCAGTCTCTATTTACCCATAAAATTTGAATTTATAGGAATTAGAGTTTATAGAAACCAACTTGATATTTCAATTAAGATGCATACTGATAAATTGAATATTGAAATGAACGTTGTATTCATGTGTACATTTTCATATTCATGTGTACACGTCAGTTACAAATATGCTGCTGAAATATTTGCAAGAATAGCGAGGGAATTTGCGAGGGACTGCAACATGTCTATCGGTAGCAATTTGCTGACTTTTCGAAGTGGAGCGAACAAAGGTCAAGTGCGTACTTTATCAGTTATCTCAAAATAATATTGCAAAATACACCAAGTTGTCCTGTTACTACATCGATATCTGTTGCTTTCTATTAAAAATAATGTTTTATTGTAAATATCAGATAACTACAGGTAAATCATCAAGATTATTTAACAGAATTACGAAACGATCCACACACTTAGCAATTATATCAGAACATTTTAGTTTACGTTTGTTGTTGTTACGTTTAGCTGTTGTAAAATATAGCAAAATTTGATTGGTAAAAGTAACTTTACATCACAATCAAAGAAAATTTTATATGTATCTTGCACCTAGAAACGATAAAAGAATTCCATCAATTTTTACAGGATTATTTCCAAAATGATTGTAGTAAGTATCGTTTTAGTTCATATTCCTCGTGTCACTGCTCTCTAAATCTGAATCAGTAGACATTCATTAATTATTCAGTGGCATATTTGGCATTGGATAATAAGTTCAACTAAAAAAGGAAGAATGTTTGAGCATTATATAACTAAAGTACTGATACTTGCACGTTAATTTCAATCTTCCAATATTCATTGAATTTATGCATTAAAAAGTTAGTTAGATTACAAAACGAAGATTAGATAGGTTAAGGACCTCACATATCATTGATTACTATTAGCATACTTGGCACTGATATCAATGATTATCTATTAATTCAAATTTAGAGAATGAGATTCATAATATTTCAAAATGGTTTACATAAATCATTCTCGAACTAACAAGGAAACTTCGCGAAGTGTTAAATTCATATTAATTTTAAGAGATTCGGATCGAACTAAAATCGGAACCGAAAACCTCTTTTCAGAACCCTTTTTTTTTTTGAAAGAATTTTTTTAGTAAACGGAAACCGAAAACGTACCCAAATTTTGTAAAATTTATAATACCCAAGTAATAACCAAAACAGTAACTAAAAGTAAACCGATAAAATATTATGGTTTTTTTTTACTTCTTTTTTCAGTTTCTGATCTTTGAGCTTTATCTTAGATTTTAATCTTCGTTTCTTGCTCGTTCCTTCGCCCAAAACACCAATATTCAACATTATTTTATACATAATATTTATTGTAATGTTTTAATTACTTGCAATCCTTAATAAAAACAAATTTAATTAACATTTTTTTAGAAATACTTTAAGTTTATTTCAATAAATTTTGTAATCTATAAACAGATAACAAAATTATTAATTAGTTTTAAATATTTCAGAAATGATATTTAAATATATTTTTAATTGATAACTTAAACGATATTTAAATTTATTATGTCGACATAATAAATTTAAACATTACTTAAGTATCAATTAAATGTTATACGTTTTTAAATATAATTTCTAAAGTATTAGAAATAGCTGAAAACTTTTTGAAATGTTCCTGACCTTTCGAGTAAGAGTTACGGTAATATTTCAAAAAGATTTTTGTAACTTTTTTTTTGGTAATATTTCAAAAAAATTGTAGATTCTCTCTTTCTACATTTCCATAACCTTTCCAAGGTTTCTAGAATCGCAGACATGTTGCTATTTCAGAGCTATCTTAGAAACGTTGTAGACATATCTCGCAATTTTTATGAAATGTCTCACTTTTCAATTGATAAATTTCTGAGATATTTCTGAAACTATTTCGGTGCTGTATTTATGTATGCTGTAATTATGTAATAAGTGAGATCTATCTATAAGAATAAAATAAGTTATAAGAAAAGACACTGAGAGAAATGTCCTTAAAATAATGTTTGCATAATTTTTGTTCAGTCACGTGATCAGTTAGCGCCTCTCTTCTATTAGACTCTCTCAATTTAACGGGACTCAATTTAACTCTTTCTCTCTTTTTCCTCCTCCTTCCCCTCCCTCTCCTTAATAGAATAAATTTAAATAGAATAAAACGAATAAGAATAGAAAAAAAATCATAATTTTTACAATTCCGATTTTCTTTTATGGTAAAAAAAAAAAACCGAAACTGAAACTGGAACATTTAATTAATATTTTATTAAACTGGAATTGGAATTTTTTTTAATATTATTAACGTGGCTAAGTAGAGCTAATTTTACTAAAACTTTATATAAAACATTTTTTATACCTTGAATAACTTGCAAAATATAAAAAATAAAAAACTGCTTTACATATATAAGAGGTAATTTCGTTCCTTAAAACCATTTTTGGCAACCATTTTTTATTCTGAATTTATCTATTTATAAACGCATATATATTCTTTAGAATTCTATTTATGTTACCTACATGTACACAAAATTAAAATTAGAATTTGACATTTTGCGAGGTTTTCTTGTACGAATAAGTAACTCAAACGTGGATGATTCGAAAATCTTCTTCACAAAATCTTCTCCCCTACAATTCCTCATCGTACATACATGAGAAAATCTTTAATGCCTTTCCTGCATTGTATAAACAAGAATGAAGAAGAAACATCAGTCTATACGGATTTTTTCCGAGAAAAGTGAACAAGCGTACGATGACTCAAATCTATGCGCCACTTATGAATCCCGATGATCCAATCGCGAAGGAATCGTTTCATTTCACAATGCCGCGTGATCTAGATTGCCTTAATCCAGCGCTTTCCGAATCCTATGTAGCAACGAGTTCCCTTTCGTACAACTAAATTTGTTACGATCCCCTCTCTTTCTGTAAAATCACAGCTGGTGTAATCGTGTTACAAAACAAAGAACGCGTTTGAATGTTTTAATACTACCCTCTAAAATCATATTTAAAGAAAAAATTGCAAATCAAAATTTTCTTTTTCATTTTATTACCGCGTATATTATCTTCGAATTGAAGTAAAAACTTTCTTAATCGTAAGAAACTAAATTAATGGCTAAATAAATCAAGTTAACTTGATTTATTTTCTTAATTTTATATCTATTCCTTCTTCTTTTCCTTCTTCAACAATCATTTGTAAACTTTTACATTTTAAGTAATGACTACAAATAAAAAGTAATTAATAATCGATTAATTGATAGATTCATCAAGGTGATCAAACAGAAAAAAATATTTTTCTCACGTGCATAAATTAATAATTATTTACGTCAAATATTTACCACATATTTTTATATTATCGACATATTTTTATATTATCTCTCTATAGATTGTTTTTCTTCTTTCTACACTGAGAAAAAAAATTTGTTCAACAAAGTAAACACAATTAGTTGTTTGCAGATTTGGTTAATTCAACAAATTTGATTTAATCGAATTTAACTGTAGTCTGCTTAATAAACTATTCAATGTTAAGCAGACTAAGATTAAATTCAATTAAATAAAATTTGTTGAATAAACCAAATCTAAATGTGTTTAGTTCGTTGAAGAAATTTTTTTTCTCAGTGTAATAGCGGTTCGCAATTAAACTTTCATGATCATAATTCGATCAAGTCCCACGATCGTACGTTCCAAGACAAGACTTAAGATGCGAGGACTATGGAGAAATGGTCGATACGAACTTGACTGTAAAAAAAAAAATTTGATGTATGCTAGGTTGTATTATTATGTCGTGGAAAATATTTTAAAGGGTTTAAACCGACAATCGCGCGGTATGGTTACTAGACTGGAATTCCGCTTGTACACGGGGAACGTGCTCGGTCTTACCGTCCAATTAATGCACATCGAACGGCAAGAAGTATGCTACGTACTCGTACTCTCGTGCGGAAATGCGTGAGCGCTATGTCAGAATAAAATTTACAACGTTACGTATATAAAACTATCGTGCCTGAAACGTCTATTTTCAAATATTATTATTACAATCTGTGAAACGGCTATAATAAGCACAATGTTCGAGG
>NW_017259225.1:765664-767641 GCF_001594045.1 Atta colombica | reverse complement strand
ATATATATATACGTAGCATATCTCAAGTTTCCCAAATAACGATGTAACCGTCAGGAACAACGGAAGTTACAAAATTGTAAATAATACCGTGACTAGATTTATGAAAATATCATATCAGATATTTGGATTGATTTACATCTAGCATGCAATGTTCTATATTACATGTACATTGCTTGATAATAAATATGTTTCACAGTTTAATATCATTATTTGATGTTTTGAATAAGTAATTTTTACGAGAAATGGAAACGTTTTTTAAATGCATCTTGGAATGCTGAATTCAAATCTGCCGTTAGAAAAAATCAATTAGGTCAAAATTTTTAGATATAGTATGTTACATTATTGTCTTCTGTTGAATCTTGATGCCTGATAATATTTTTACGTGAATTTTACAATTTCCAGTGAACACTGTGCCGATTATTATTTGTCAGTCTTGAAATACTCAGTTATAAACTAAAACTGGAATACATAAAATTATAAATTGACAAACAATTTAATAATATCGATGGTATTGACTATTTTAAAATAATGTAAAGAATTTATTGTGAAAAGTATACCTCAGTGGTCGAATTGATAAAGACGTCACGGAACGTAGGGAAATTCAGATTCGAATTCTAGTTGAGATTTTTCGTAATAAATTCCTTACAGTTTTAAGATGCTCATTAGTATCAGTATTATTAAATTGCTTGCATTATTAAATTAAATTATATATCAATTTAATTTGAAATGACACTTCAGGTTTAGGTTTGCATAAATTAAATATTGCACAATAAATTCATGCAAAAATATTAGTAGACATCAAGATCCGCTTTGATCAAATAAGATCTTAATTTTCTCGCTTATTTGTGTTATCCACATATTGGTTGATTCTCACTTATTATTGTTTGCATTTTACATTACTTTGGATTACAAATTTATATAAAAACAAAAATTAAATGTTACACATCTGATTTGTTTTCTAATTTCAATGAAAGTGCACATACTAAAAAATACTTATTCTTGTGTCTCAAAAATCTGACCTGACAATGAGACATATCTCGATTACGCAACTTTTTTCGATCTATTTCCGATCATGTAATCACTTTTTCCGCCTTAGGAAATAAATTATATGATCGATATTCTACTATCGACAAGAGGAATATTTGAGTGGCAGATCAAGTTTGACGAGTGTAAATTATTCCAGAAGTAATTATCAGATGCTTTTATATAAACATTGTAAATTAACGTATTTAGAAAGAATGAAGATATCGTGCTGAAAAACAAAATTTATAACTCGCCTTCAGCCTATAATATACTAGCTGGTGCGTATTATAAATGCGTACTTAAAAGGCGGTATCCGCGAGCACGCCGAGCACGCGTATTGTGCAAAGAAGATCCTATTGATGATTCACTCCGCGTGCTTCGTTTTATTTAGCGACAGTTAGTTAGGAGCCAGGAAAAAGATATATTTCTTTCATCAACTCCAATTCAATAAAATATTCTCATTAAAATACAACAAGAAGCATATTCTTATTTTTTGTTTCTTGTATAATACAAGGATCTTAATCAAAATTTCTTCTTTTTTAATGATAGAAGGAATATTTTTTAATTAACAACAATCTAATTACAAACAACTTTATCGATCAATTAATATGAACTCTCAAGTAATAAGAAACATTTTTTTACTTGTATACATTTTACAGCAGTATCATCAGTAATTTTAAGAATTAAATTTATCGATTAATATATATTCGCACCGTAATACGTAAATAAATTAATATATATTCGCGTTGAATGCATAAAAGTAATTCTCTGAGATATTGAGATTCCACAGAGGATGACGTTTTACCGGATGTATCTGCACGCAAAGATCGTCACGGCAAGCATCGTGGAGATGAACGCGAATGACTCGATCGACTGTTATACACGTATCTTTCTACGAATCCTCGATCTCATCAGAGATACGATCGATCGATCGCCGATCAGGAGAGCAGGTAG
>NW_017259225.1:765178-765564 GCF_001594045.1 Atta colombica | reverse complement strand
GGGGGGGGGGGGGGGGGGGGGGGGGGGGCCTGTGTATGCACCGGCAGTGAGCAGTAGACAGAGTATGCCGTAAGTAGTCGATTACTCTGGCGTTGCACCGGCGTGGTGCGGCGCAGCGCGGCGTAGGCCTTGAGCCTATTCCACGCACGAAAGCCCCCGCACCGTACGCCTGGCTGCACGCTGCACGTTGCACCTCGCACGTCGAGAGTACCCCGGCGGCGGCGGCGGAGAGACCGACTCGAAGAAACAGCAACGCGTGCGCGCGCACACGCACTGTTGTGTCAGCGGTTGTTGTCGAGTTAAGGACGTTCTCCGAAAAAATCCATTTTCTTTAGATTTTTCTCAAACTTGCAGAATAAGCTTGTTTTAATGTCCTGAATATATGT
>NW_017259225.1:761096-765078 GCF_001594045.1 Atta colombica | reverse complement strand
GGAAAATTCGTGCCGATATTGAAGAAAAATTGAAACGCAGAAAATTTTAATTTAATAAATTTAATGTATACTAAAATTTAAATTTTAGTCGGCACGAACTTTCCGGATAACCTAATATATACACATATATATCTACATATATAATACGCAAAGTTGGGGAAGTTAATTTTTTTTAACTGAATAAAGTTACAGTTAATGACATTACAAAATTAATAAAGTTAAATTAATAAAGTTAAGTTAAAAGTTGAAGGAATAAAAAATTAACTTAACATAAGTTAAATAAATATTGAATTAACTTAAGTTAAAAAAAAAGTTAATTTTGAAAAAAATTATTTTCTAGATCAAAATGTCCTAATTTTTCTTAAAATGAGATTAAATAATTACAATATATATTATTAAATAAATTAAATTTTTAATTTTTTTATTCATATGTGATATAAGTATATAACACATAACGATATAAGTTATATAACTTTAAAAAAAACAGCACATAGAGAAGATACAAGATCAGTGATTACTTTTTAATAAGTCTTTTTCTCAAGCCATAGAAAGAAATTGACCAATTATAATACAATCGAATGCGAAAAGAATATTTGACTATAATTGGTCAATTTCTTATGACTTAAGGCTTAAAACACCTATTGTAGATCCGGATTAAGGCATAAGACATAACCGTATAAACCAATCAGAGGGTTGTATTAGCATCTTAGGAAATTACTTAAGATGGTTTTAAAATATGAACAGATTACGAATATATGCCCTTAATCTTATTATATCTTATTATTTTTCTAAGATATTTAAAAGAGATAATAAAATTTTTTAATTTAAAAAAAAGTTAAAAAATTAACATATAAAAATAACTTAGTTAAGTTAAAATTTAAGTTAAAAGTTAAAATTAAGTAAGTTAAGTTAAAAGTAACTAACTGTTTAACTTTTTTTTTAACTTTGAACTAGTTACTGTTTTAACTAGTTACTACCCAACCCTAATAATATATATATAGGATCCCTATCTAAAGCTTATTCGAAAGTCTTTTTATTCACTGTAAAAAAGTTTTTTTTGACAATTTTTTGAAACAATGAGATATAAAACTTGATATCACAAGGAATAATATGAAATTTGTCTGAATATGGCTTCCAGTATTCATTTTTAAGAAATCATTATGCAAAATAAATAACACAGTAAGTAAAGTCGCTATTTTTTCGACCGGCGGCGAAGACGAGTAGCGAAGACGAGAGACATTTTATATTGTATAAAAAAAAAACGCTTTAACACTTATGGAATATCTTATATCATATAAAAGCGAAATAAATTTTCATAAAAATTTTCATAATGGTGAGCACTAATGTTCTCATTAGGTTGAGCACAACTGCAATCGGAGAACGTCCTTAATGCGATGAATTTTGTTAGGCATGTTCGTACTACAATTTTGCAAAAATTTCGCTGGAGAAACATTACGCTGAGAAAAATAGTTTGATTGGATTAAAGTAGTAGTATTAATATTAAAATATTCACTCCATTAAAATCTGGAAATGATATGTAGAATAATTAAAAAAGATGAGCGGTGGAAGTAATTGACTGAATTTAACAATAGACAATATTTATACTCAAGAGTATAATTCGACAATATTTGATTATCTTCTTTCTTAAGGTTTTACATAGAAAAGATAATTTATTGTTAACGTTGTCCTGTTGGATTATTTTTACATGTTTTAACGCGAGACATCAAACTCTTTGTTGCGTTAATGCGATAATATATGCGCGAATTTAAATAAGTAATTATGTAATACTGAAGGTGACCTAAGGTCAAAACGTCTATTTATTTGATTGTTATGTGATTAAAATACAAAATATTAGCTGCGAACGTGCATCTTGCGTTGTGGTGGATTCCGTTAAGAAATTTGTTGTTTTAAATAGTATTTAATTCTGCTAGAAAAATAGACTGAATGAATCAGAATTTTTTGGTCTATTTTAAATCTATTAGAATTCTAGTTGAGATAACTAGAATTCTGATTAATATAATTATTCTGTAAAAATAAGAATTTTAGTAAGTTTTACCAGAAATATTGTATCAATTAGAATTTCGGTTATTTCAGCTACAATTTTAATAAATTTAATCAGAAATTTCTGATTGAATTTTCAATCAGAAATTTTTTTAGTGTACCTTTTAAAAAAACGGTGTGGATTCAACACTGATATCTGCAGTTATATATAATTTTTATCATAAAGTTTGTATCAACACCAACATGGTGTAGATTTAAAACTCATTAATATTAACACTAACACAGTGAGAATTATATAGATTTGCTTTCCAACGAAGGACACAGACAATACAGTGTATGTAATTCAGTAAATCATTATATCCTTTAATATATCCTATTATTTGCCAATGTTAAAGAAATTGAAATCATCACTGTTATACTATATCTCTTGCTAGAAAGCATCACAATAAACACCACATGATGATACATCGATATTTTTAGAATGTAGTGTTCGATGTATTTGATTTTGACATGAAAATAATTACGAAAACATCGATTTTCTATACAGATTCACTTCGCAAGTCCGGAATTTTGCAGTATCTTGAATATCCAATTTGCCGTGGCGTTTCATCGTTTATGAGATTTAGTTATTGAAATAATTGGAGTACTTGAAATATCTCATAAACAGGGCTCTTGTTTTGTAATTAAACAAATAGTTGTATTCTCAACTACTTAAAGTTATGTCCTTTTTTTATTTTAACGTATATTTCAATCAAACTGAGAGACAAGAATGCACTCGTTAACGAGTTTTACAACTTCAAACGATATGAAAAATTTACAAAAGTATTTAACGATAGGATGCTAGTAACTCAGTAAATATCGGATCCAATCATTAAACGCTAAAGTTCTACATTAATAAAAGCGCAAAAGTCTGCCATGTTGGACCTAAGAATCATATTATATTAAAGAATTACTAATCTCTTGTTGAACGATAGGTCCAACATAACTCAGACAAAGAAAGTGCTATTTTTATAAGTACAGAACTTTATTGAGCATCCTCAAGTAAGAGATTTTCAAGTAAAAGATTGGATACCATATCTTTTTCTATCCACCATATTTTTCGAGAGATCCATTCGGGACATCTCATTCTATCCTGAAAAATATGGCGGATCAATCAGGAGTCTAATGCTTGGTTTATGTTTTGGTCTTAACTTTAAAATCCTAAAATTTAACTAATAGGGCTGCCAGTTTTAATTGGTCCTAATTGAAATCTGTATTCCATTGGTTGAATTTTATGATTTTAGGGTTAAGATCGAAGAATAACCAGGTATAAATGGTGTTTGTTTAATTTGTTATTTGAGGCATCTCTAGCATCTGCGGAACCACAAGACGCCAAGCTCTCTCGCCGGTATATTGGTGAATAATCCGTAAAGCTAGAGCGGAGCGATGGTCGCCATGTAAACTTGCTCCCGATTTAGAGCCGAGCCCTTTTTACGCGGCGCCAAGTAGGCCGTGCTCGATGGATGCCGACGTGGGAAAATATAACGTTTTCCGAGCGGCATGCAAGAACGCGCTTGGCCATTGTTTGCGCTGATCTCGCGCACGCAGCGCAATGCGGGAACATATCGATACCAGGAAATCGCAGTGACATCGAGAGGGAGATCGCCATTGTTTTACGTATCTTCCAATTACGAAACTCGTAAAACGTCCGAATAAGCAGCGTGATAAAGTAATCGACGATGACTCGCTAAAGCAAACCGGCATGTAAGGTTTCTATCGAGAGCTCTAAATTGCCGCAGGTATATAGCACGCTTAAAACCCTTTGTCGTGGACAGTAAAAAGCAATGGAGGACGACGAACCCGGCCCACAAGAGACAATTCTCTAAATCTTATGGTACAGTCGGCAGCAAAAATATACGAAAGTTTAAAAAAATTTCTCTTAATAAGATTGCGTATATAATGATATCTTTCCTCTTCTCAAGCTAACTTATTTATTTCATGC
>NW_017259225.1:732627-760996 GCF_001594045.1 Atta colombica | reverse complement strand
TTGCTGAATAATCAAGTTAGCTATGATGAGTTTAATAAAAAAATTAATTTCTTCAATTAATTTAACAGAATTAAATATAATCGCTGTGTATACTTTATAAGAATTATAAAATAATCTAATTGAAAGTGATAAACTCAAATGTGAAATTAAAGTACAAGGGAATCAATTCTTTTAATCGTTCGGATATTTTGTTCTGATTTGCAACTCTACGGTTCTCAGAATTAATTGGCTCGGAACTAATTACTCAAGCCTATATGAATTTTATTACCCGCGATACACTTGATGGCGACACATTCAATAACGTAACGACTCTCGGTCATCTAATAATAGCATATCGTTTAGATGCTTTTGCTGGCTATCTCAATATCTGCATGTAAATACGCATTCTCAAGATGGCGCGAAATCACGATCGCTTTGTGCAAAAACGCTCGTTTCACGCGCGCTACCAGTAACTCGACGATGAAGGGGAGAGGGGGGGGGCAGGAGGGTGAAGAGGGACGAGCGCGTGCACGCGTAAAATGTGCTCGCCGGGCGCGAGGGTGCAGTTTCGCAAAAATTAATTGCGCGCTTATCGTGAGAGAGAATCGCGCGGCGCGATACGCCGGTGTTCCTCGGGGCGCGTACCTGTGGCTCGCGATGTAAAAGCAGAATCTAGGCCGATATAAATAGGCTGACACGCCACGGAATATAACAGGTAGAACTTTAAACATTGCGCGCCTCGCCACTCGCCACGCCGCGAATACTCGTGAAAGAGACTCGCAGAAGACAGCGGCGCAGAGGAGTGCCGTCCCCTTTTGCGACTTCTTCTTTTCCGCGTGAAAAAATATTTCCGGAGCAAACGAACGAACAAATGCCAGAGACGAAAATATATACTGTCTCGCGCGAAATACAAAACATACCTAAGCACAGTATGAAAAGGCTATACATGAATTTTTAGACGAGCATCTGCATTTATTTATACCCATTCGTTCTCAATTCAATTGAAATCACTTACGGTTATTTGGGAATAAATTAAGAAAGTAAATATTTTTGCTCTGAATAATTTTAATTTTGGATTGGATAATACGATTTAAAATTTATGAAATAATCAAATGAATGCTGAATATAAACAAAAAATTAATAACTGGTCGAATTTTTTTAATTGTAGTTATATTGTTCTTGTATCGTATTTAATAAAGACACGTCTGCAATTTTTAATTTATTTAAAAGAAACAGGAAGATATTTCGACTAAGGTTTTCGGAGCGCGTACTTTACGTGGTACCGAGACATTTAATTATCTTATTGGACGGCAGAATCAACGAAATAACAATGATGGTGATAATACGATATTATAATTGCAGAAATTACTGTTATCAGTATAGCGGACGTAATGGACAATGAAAGAGACAGAAAGCGGATGCGAGACTCCAATTGAGATTTAGTACACGGCATTGAGTCGCACGATTCCAGTTTCTTTCTTTTTTTCTTACGCGTAGACTGAATATAAGTACTGAGAGTGTCGAGACGCAGTGCGTTCCACTCCGATGCGCTCCTCCACGTTCCCGTGGCTCATAAAGAGAGGCAAAAAGACTCGCCAGCGCGAGACCCTTCGTATAATAATTGCACCCGCTGTCCTAATTTTGGCTTCCCCATGTGGTGTGCTCTCATCGCGACACAAAGAAAACAAAATAAGGCTGCTATTTAGCCGAAAATCGCAGCAATTTTAAAACCCGTTATATGTATGTCAGTGTCTATTAAAAAAAAAAAAAAAATACTTTCGCTATTGTTGGCAATATAATATCCGAGCCTTAATGAAAACTCCGAGCACTAATTTTCTTTTTCACGACTTATAGATATTTTCGATATTGAATATCTTACTAACTGAACCTCAAATGAAAGATTCGCCGTAAAATTAGAGTTTACTTTTTAATTTAATTTACTTGAAATCAAGTAAACAAGACTGAATTGTATTTATTCGAGCTTTTTACTTGTCGATTCGAAATAATTTTGCACGATCGGAAAAAAATAATCAAGAATCTAAATATCGGTGAGAAAATGATGATAACCAACGTAGTAACAGTTAACAGTATAACCTTAGTACGGCATAAATAAATTGTCCGCGGCGATCGAAGTTGCTGCCGCATCGAAATGTATTCGCTATATATAATATCGATCTGCCGTTAACGCAGAGTCGGACACGAAATTTAATAGAGAAGCCGCTCGCTTACGTTACCGGAGCGGACACGAGCGTGAAGGGCAGGAGGAAGTTCATCTTCCGGAAGAAATCGCGCGGGGATTTCTTTGTCCCTTCGGGTCGGAATCCACCCGAGTCGCGGCTGAGAAGAGATGTATACCGGGTGGCACGGCGTGCATACGATGTAACGTGGTGTCGAGACGTGCGTGCGTGCGTGCGTGCGTGCGTGCGTGCGTGCGTGCGTGCGTTTCGCTTCGATGCACTCAGCCACCTTTGTGTCTGTTTCTCCGTCTCTGTCGCTCGCTCCCGTCGCGAGATCCGTGCGCTCGCCGAGCGAAAAAAGGCGTACCGCAACAAAACCTCTGCGCGGTCGTATATATCGCCGTTGTCCCAATTCCACCTGGTATTGTGTCACTCGATTTCGATTTACTTTGTTATGCGGCTCGGACAAGCGTACCTCTCTCGAGCCCATCGTATTGTAATCAGTAACGTTAGACTGTGCGTTTAAGTATATATAACACAGAATGTCCAAATATCATATAATCAGAATAACTTAATTTATATGATTATTATGATAATTATATGAAAGATTGACTTTCACTTAGGCGAAGGTTCGTTTGGCTGAAATTACATCTTAAAAAATGTAATGATTTCTCTCTCACACAAGTTACAACATAAACATGATTATGTTGTAACTCTCTCGTGTTTTGTAAATATAAAAAAATAAGATAGTACGAATTGAAATCGATGAAGGACCACTCACATGGACCCTTCCATGGTTCAAAGCCTGCCATGAATACTCGTTGAAAACAGCTCTCTCACGCTTTCACCCAATTACGTTGCCCTTAAAATCTCGAAAGATCTAATCAGGGTCGGAATTTTTCGGAGATACGATAGGTTGTGATGGATTAAGACAATATAAAACACGAGCCTGTAAATTCCGTAAATACTTTTTTTTGCAAAGTTGCGTCCTTTTTCTGCACACAATTTCGTATGTATCCTGCTAGAAAAGTATTATACTGAGTTGGCAAGAAAATAATTGCGTTTTTTTAAAAAGCATCTATCAGTAAAAACCACAATTATTTTCTTACCAACCAATATAAATATATCTTGATAGAGTAAAGTTTCAGCTTTAAGAATCTCTTTTTTAAATTGCGATACGATAATTTTTAATAGAGTTATGAGCAATTAAAGTCAAAATGATCCTTTTATTTAATCCGCGATAACTCAGTAACCAAAAATCGTGGGAATATTTAAAAAAAAAAACAATTTTGTAGGGAAAGTATCAAACTTTCACGATAGGTAGTCGAAAATTTTTTCAAATTTGTTTTAGACACGTTACAAATCCACAAAGTGAGAAGAAAATTTTCCGTCTTTTCAGCTTGTAGTTTTTGATTTATGTAAAAATTATTAAACTCAACATATAAACTTAAAAAATGTGGTAAGCTTTTAAAAGTAGAGATTTCAAGCTTTAAAATCCTTTTTTAAATTTAAATTTCATTCATTATTAACGAAGATATTGTATATACAACAACTTTGAGGTAAAAAAACTCAATTACTTTCTTGCCAATCCAATATTTCCAATAGAAGAAATATCTCTAAACTTCCGGTTGACTTATCCACTTCTACTGACCCACAATCAACGTCGTTCCAGCGCCTAAAACGTTTGCGTCATATAATCTCGTGAAATAATTATTTGACAACGAAATGCAACGACTAAGAACTAAATACATATTGCCGACACGGACCAAAGACTCTACGAGCACATGCGGAACGATCATATGTGAAATACGTCAGTATTTGTGTAATTTTATTGCAAACATTATTAACTGACCACCAATACCCTAGAAATGCAAGAATGACTCATATCCATAGAATAACACTTATTATGACTCGTCAGTGATTTAGTAATCGTCAACTAGTTTAACTTGTTATTCCTCTTCTCACTTTTACGTAAAAAACGTGCATTTTTTTCCAAGTCTCAGATATATTAATAAATAAGTAGTGTTTCTCATTGTGTTTTTTGTTACAAATAATTTTCCGAGCTCCTTTTCTAGCGAACTGGAAAGAGATAAGAAATCAATCATGAATGACGGTTAGTTATGTTGTAAAACCGTAAGTCGATAATGATCCTGTTCGCGCGATTGATTCGCTAGACTCTGAGTGCGGGTGTCGGTCGTTCCGTGTGCAAGGCGTCCATAAAGGCGTCACGCTCGCTGAACAGAGAGCCCTCCTTGATCCAAATTCCAACCCGAGGGTCGGAGGTCGAGCGGAGGTTCGCGATCTGATTTTAATATATACGTAGACGAAAGTGAATAAAAATGATAACGCACGACGAACTGCAAATCATTTACGATTTTTCTGCTTCTTAAGAATGATCTCTAATACTATTAATAATAGAAGTCGTAGCAGTCGTAAGATCTTGAGTCGTAGAAAATTAATCAATCACAGTCGAATAATGAGAAGAATAATCGACTATGATTGATCAATTTTCTATCCCGTATAACTCACGCAAACTCCAGTCGCATCTCGCTGACTTTATTCCAACTGATCCATTTTATATTTGTCCTTTTACGAGAACTATCATATTATTATATGTATGTTTACTTTTTATAGTTGTACATACCAATGAATTTATTGAATTTATTATCCGGTAAATATTTCTCTGGAAAATATTTCTGAAGTAGTGTATTTAAAAAAAGGAAAAAATAAACTATATCATTTAATCAAATGCCTCTTTATAATATTTCAAACAAAAGAAATGCATTCAACGAAAGAAAGAACACGAATAACTCAATCGTGTGTATTAATAGTTGAGGTTCATTAGCATCGATATTATTAAATTGCAATTGTAAATTTAATTTATTACGTACTTCAGCTTCAAGTTCAAAGCTTCTGTGTTACAAGACAAACATTTGGTGCGTAATTTGCATAAACTGGAAATTGTAACATTCACATAAAAATATTAAATTTTAAAAACATTAGTTCGCTTTGACCGAATACGGTCTTCCCTTCTCCGTTTATTTGTATCGATCATTCCTCGGTCAATTTTCATTTATTATTACCATATTGTTACGCCGACATTTATGCTATGATATTACTGCTATGTGCACAACCAATTTAATCTTATTTAAACTCGGCATTCTCGTCCCATCGTAGATATCAGACAACGCAGAGGTTACCCCTAATTCCTATGGACCGCAACAAAACGTGTCCGTGATGGATCAATGCGGTCGGCACGTGATTAATAATTCTCATTTCTTCCAATGACGTGTGCAAAAGGATTCGCCGACGTTCAAGCCGATGATCTTGATGAGGTTCGTGGAAATGACGGAGTACGGTAAGTGGATGGAGAAAGAAGAGATTTCGTAGCGGGAGAGAAGCTGGGAGGTGGTGAGAGATTTCGGGATTTGCGGGCAGACGCGGGCGGTCGAACAGTGCCAGGGGCAGGTAAAACTCTCGTCGTTTCATTTCGCTCCGTCTCGTTTCGGCTGCGCCGTCTCGTCGGCGTCGCCTCTGCCCTTGACACAGTTCTCCTGGTTCTCCTGGTTCTCCTCGCGCCCTCGCGGGAGAGGAGCTCGTTCTCGCTGTTAGACGAGCTCTCGCACGGACTGGATCGCGGCGAGGGCACCTTTCCCTGTATGCGTCTGCATACGCGTGCATGCGTATGCGTATGCGTCATGTTATGAATTACGGGTCGTTCGCGGCCTCTCGTAATGGATTTTCGGGGATTTAAGGGCTGAGGGAGGGGAGTTGCGATGAAATATAGGCTGCTCTCCTTTCAGGAGACACGACCTACTCAAATGTCGTTCCATCTTTGTTATTCATTCATTGAATGCCATTGAAGAAGAATTGAACAACGTTCGACCGTATCTCTTTTTAAGAGGAAAAAAAGTCATAGAGACAGGCTCGATTATATTTCCACGGAACCAAATTCAGGCAACTGCAGATTGGTTTGGACCATCTCCTAATTTAGATTGTTGCGATGAGCCCAGAAAACAAACATTGCGCGGCACTCAAGAGAACGTTTAGAGAGAAATTGTGCGTCGTGTTTACTTATGTAGTATCTGTAGATTTATTTATTTACGATAAAATGATGTGCTCTTCCTAATTTGGGAAGTCTGTCTTTCCGAGAAACTATGCATCAAGACAAATAAATGTATTAATAAATTTTTGGATTATGAACATCTTTTCGAGATTCGGTAAAATATATTGTAAATTTTATTTTAAACTGAGACCTATTTTTCGATTATTATCTTTGTCAAAAATTAGAATTATCAAAATAATTGAAAATTAGAATAATAAACGAAATGGTAGCAGAAAGTCATAGATTATAAAAATAGAGGAAAACGGCATAATCTTAGATGAATCTTTTTGCTACCATTCTGTTCACCATTCCAATTTTTATAACAGTCTCTCTTTTTTATTTTCTCTTCGCGTCTATGTATTTTCTATTTGAGATCTGTCTTATATCTCGCCGCTCTATTTTTGCTTATATCCGATCTACAAGTTCCAGAAAGTTCAAATATCGGAGATCACCTCGTCTCACTTACGACGCTCACGCAATATTTTATACACTATATAGCACCCGCGTGCAGTACACACAAGCTGTGTAATTATTCAGAACAAGCCGTGTAACACGCGTAGCAACCACTCGCGAGCGGTCTTTCCCGTCGGTAGATAAGTACATTCAAGGTCAGCCTTTAGCGCAGCCGAGCGTTTCGTCACGGATAGGACGAGTTGCGCACCTTCCCCGTAGCCACCTTCACCGATGTTGACTCGTCGGTTATCCATCGACTATTCTGTTCTGTGCCCGATGAAAATCGATCCATTTTATACATTATTCGCGTTCATAGGAAATACAGCGGCGTTACATTCGGACAGTTCGAGCCGACGCACGAAACAATGACGATTCCATGCATTGAAAAAAAATTTCTGAAATTGAAAATGGACGAATCAGAAATTTCTGATTAAATTTATTAGAATTCTAGTTGAGATAACCGGAATTCTGGTAAAATCTACAAAAATTTTTATTTTTACCAGAATAATTATATTAATCAAAATTCTAGTTATCTCAATTAGAATTCTAATAGACTTAACCAGAAAATTCTGATTCGTCTGTTTTTCACCAGAATTACTATTTAATCCAACCAGATCATTTTTGTCGGTGTGCCGATCAAAATTTTAAGGATTACGAAATGATTTGCGGTCCGATGCGCGACGGACAACCGTATCGTCAAATTAATGCGATAGCATCGCCAATTACCTGTTTCACCCTCACGTCATATTTCCTACATCGAGTACCTCGTCATCATTTCGCAATATCTGATAAATAACCGGCGGAGATGTGAGGAGGGTGTGGGCCGGTCGGCGGTTAATGAATGCATAATTGTTCCGAGTAACGACGGTTCGTCCGACTTGCTTAATGATCGACGTAATTACGACCGGACTTATCTTCATTACCGAAAACACCACCTTAAGATGGATGAGATCGGATGGGATGAGTCATTATGTATTTCTTAGCCGAAAGTTGAGGACTCGCTCGATTTCAACGTTCAACATTTTCCATAGCCTCTTTATTTCACGTCACATTGTCTACATCGCTCGCGTGATTCATTCTCCTATTATTTATTGTCAAAAAAAGCTAAGAATTATTGTTGCACTCGACGGGAAATGTGTATGTAACGAAAAAAACGAGAAAAAAAAGTAACTATTATGATATCTAACTGTAATACATTGCGTTTCAACTTTGAAGATTTTTTATTTCAAAAGAGTCTAATTCTAACGTCAACTCAGTGCTATAATATTATATAAATAATATAGGAAAGTTTAAGAGTGATTTAAAAAGGAGTGCTTTTATATAACTTTTTTCTCTCTGTAATGAGCAATTTATTAACACACAATGATTTTTTTACCAATAGTAACTACTTGACGTAAAAACATGATGTAGAAACTAACAAGATATGTCTTTATTATATAGGAATGATATTTAGACAAAGATACATAAATAACGAACTGCAATATTTGCAACTGCGATGACATATATGTATATTTATCGATCAATAATGATCGATCTAATGATAAACAAATTTCTCACATTACGTTCTACGATGACAATAAAAATAAACGCTTTTCTCGGAATCAAGAGCGCGCATTCGCTCATTGCAACGGAAGGTTTAACCGTGTCACGGATTTAAAGGTCAGACTCTTTCCACGTAGCATACGATCGAAGATCTTGTGCGGTGTATCCAGCACTAATAACAGAGTCTCTTTGAGTGATTTGCGTTAATGACATTTTTTCCTGCAAAAAATTCAGTCGGAATAAATCCCGGTGAAGTGTAAAGTCAAGCTTTTGTAATTATAGTGTTAGAATGATGTTTTTAGGTCATCGCATATGTTATTCTTCCCCTCTATGTATCATTTTGGTGTATAAATAGAGCGAAACTTATTATCGGGCCAAAAGGATGAAAAAAATACATATTGATAAAACGCTTACATGTTATGCAAATGAAAGCTTCTGAATGTGATACGAATGGTAATTAGGTCAAACTGCGCAACTCGGACTTCGTCAGACAATTCCGCGCGAGTCGTAATATCCTGATCTAATTTATAAAATAAGCCTCATGTTTATATTTACGTTTACATAGACGATAATTTGCGCAGTGAATCATATAATTTCTGTGACATTCTCATGGTAAAATAATGATAATTACGTGGCTAATCAATTTATTGTCTATCAAATCCATAATCTAGATGATCCTACGAGTTAAGTCTACAATATATACTTTGTACTTATTGATCTTTATAATATTGACTATTATAAGAGCTGGATCTGATACACTTAAAAAATACGTACGAATAAAAGCATAATATAATAGCATTTTAATTGCGGGATATTTACCTTATTGAGAATGTTATTTTATCTATAAATTATAAAACACGCGAGCGATACGTCAAGATTTAGATATTACGTAACAATGTGATAACAACAATAATAAGAGTACAACTAGAATTTTCAGGTTAAAGATAAAAGTTACGATCTAGTGTCCACAATTTATAATGTTACTCTGACAAGGTGAGAAATGCATCGTGCGTCAAAGGGTTAGAAGCAGCGAGTATAGGAAAAACTGGCGAGAGGGAGGGTAGAAAGGAAGCGGGCAAACAGGCGAGGAAGAAGCGCGCGACGGGGGTCGAAGCAGAAGTGGATGGCGAAGAAGGGGAAGGGAGGAACGATGGAATGAGGTCGCGCTGAAACTGGGCCAGGTTTACTCGGTAAGTATGTCACCGCTTATTGATCACCGTCATCCACCCACAACCCCTTGCGGCACCACTTATCGCCGGTTGCGGGGCGGCTCGCGGGGGTGAGGAAGGACGAGAGGATAGGGATCGGAGGAAGAGGAGGAAGAGGAGGAAGAGGAGAGCGGGCAAACTGTTGCAACAGTTTATTTTCATTTATCGTCTCTTCCCTGCTTGCCCTCTTCGTACTCTTGTCTTGCGGTGCGAGAATGTGCTCGCGTACAAAACGAATCTCTCTCTCTCTATTAGACCATGAAATTATACTATAGTAGTCTCTCGACAACCATCGGCAATCATTGTGTCCGCGAGAGACACAAACAAAAAAATATCATTCTATTGCTAAGAAAAATAATTACTCAAAAGTATTTATTTTCTTTCTTCTAAGAAATGTTCACAAAGATCTTTAACAAGGATTATTTCCTTGGTAATAATCCTTAAAATATGTTTATGATAAATTTTAGAAAAATTCATTGTTATATATACTCAAAAAAGGAATTAATGTTTTTGAAAGAATATTATAAAATTGATCAAAGAAGCGGCAAATTTATATAATATACAAAGGTAAATTGAATTTATTTTAATTTAATAATCTTGATTAAAGTACCAAATTTACTAGGATCCAGAATATATTTTTAATAAACTTGATACTTACGCGACAATTGAATTTATAATTTGCGGACATATTTATTTTTTTAAATACTTGAAACAATTGATATTAATATTTGCGTACAATATATATTTTTCTGTGTGCAGACAAGGAGAAAAATAGAAGATTTCTTCATTCTTTTTCTCCCCTTCATTCGAAAAAGCGGGGCTCATCTTTGACGACTTTCTTATATGTTTTATATATGTTTTAGTCTTCAACATCAGATGTGAGTTAATTTCTAATTGAAATAGATACACGCAAGATTGAATTGTATTTCGAACTGTAACTTAAGTTGCTTTTCTTTCTGAATTTATCGTATTTTTCATTTTTTTTTTGTCTTACACCGTTCTCTTTTATATTTCAAACTTTTTAAAATAATTCTATTATTATTAGAATAATTCTTTAATTATAATTTAATTAAATTAACTTGTTGATGGCTCATTAGTACGTTCTCGTAGAATAATTTAAAGTTTATAAGGAATTTTTTGTTTTTTGAACAAATCGTCTCTCGCTTCCGAGCCGCACTATGAATTATATATTCCAGTGAATGTAATATGGTACATAATATTTCCGACATTGGTCAACAGGTTCTCCTCGGTCTAACGTTTCCTCATTACGTAACGGGCTTTTGGGGCCGATTTCACTATTTCGGTTTAAAGGCAGAAGAAACGGGGGGATAACATGTCTTTGGTAACTCATCGTTTCGGAGAATCATCTCAAATGAATAAATCCATCAGTTCTTTTGAAATGCAGCGCATTCTCAAACGTGTCGTAACGAAGGGCTGTCAGATTCGAAATCAGAAAATTGAGAAACGATGCGTTAATGTACTGTGTACATCCGTTCTCCTATCTTACGCCATACGGGAAAAAAGATAACTCTCAGTGTCGCCTTTTAACGTCGGCTTTCGTTGCACGAAAGGTAGGTTGTTGTATACCAGTCGCGACCGGCTCTGTATCTCGCGATTACTAAATCGTTCTGTCAATGATCTACAGCGTTAACGGCTAACGTAGTGTCAATTTCTATTGCGCGTCGTACGCGTAAGCATGTGGCATCGTGTATAAGATTAGCTGGAGCGCGCGATCGAGCGCGCAAACCGGTTCTTTTCGGTGTCAAATACATTTCCATACTCAATCAGAGAGCTATTGCGAAACCGCGATGTAAAATAGCTCGCACGATTAACATTTTATTTTTCGAAAGAAGCTGTGTTAAGGTAGCCACAGAAATTGAAGTCGGTACGTTACGAAAGAGAAACTGCTACAATGAAAAGCAAAAAGAAATATCGAACTATTCAGTTGAGAAAACCCTGGTATCTTTTCATCCTTTCGTTTTTATTTTGTTACGACGTATGAAAAGATTGTCATGTTAATAAACTCTCGTCTCGTGAAGAACACTGCTCACGTGTTATTTCAAAATCGTTCCGCGTTATTTTTTTTCTCTTCAATCTTTTTCGAAGCGAAATTGAAAGTCTTAGCGCAATTTTTTTCGCTATTTGCTATTCATTTGCCAGTGTAGATTCAAACGATTTGTAGTTCATTGTTTGCAGCTCCGTATTTTGTTAGTAAATCGGTATGAATAGTAATCAACGAATGCGAACTTGGCAAATTGCGAAGAATATCGAACCACGAATCGCGTGTAGCTAATTCGGCGTTAACCTTACGAAGATACTTAAGACCCAGTTTCACAACTCACTCATCTAACTCGAACATCGAGGTTCAATCTATTCATTATACCTCTTTCTAATTCTAGAATTGAAAAGAGATGAGAAACAAGTTGAACCTCTCGGTTAAGAGTTAACTGTGAGTTGTGAAACTGAGTCTTAAAGACATTTTTGCAAAAGATATATCTTAGGCCGGTGTCTATTCATAATCGATTCTAAGTACAGTGTCTTAAGTATAGTCTTAAAATGTTACAAGCCAATCACAGAATAGTTTTATATTTTACATACACAGAATAATTTTAATAGCATATTAAAACATTACTTAAGACGATTTTGAAGTAAGAACACCGATCTAGGAATCTAAACATATATCAGATAGGTTCTTATTAGCTGCGTTCAGCAGATTTAATAGTTGAGTGAGCGATTGTTATTGGTGTTATTGATGTATTCTTCTAGATCATCCAATTAGACTTTCAGATCTAGAAGAATAGCAGCGAGCGTTCACTCAACTGTGAGTTTGCTGAACGCAGCTATTGTTTACGACAATGATCGCGTCTCGCGCGTAATTTGAGGTAGGTCGGTAAAGTCAGCGAGAAAACAAAACGCGTGTATCGCGCGACCTGTATTACCTTCGTCGATCCGGCTGCTCGATAAGACAGCGAGCGGCCCGGTGACAGATAAGAGGCGGTTCCTCCCGCAATGTAGATACAATCGTCGACGTCGTTAATTCGAATGAGAAAAGACAGCGAAACTGATTTGGATGAGCAGTCGGACGCATTGAAAGAATCGAAAGTGACTCCATCCGTGCCGAGTCAGAAATAGCAATGTGCACGGTTTATCTTAAACCGGATTCAGACGAAGCGAATGAGCGCGAACGAATGCGAACGAACGGACTTGCTTCAATGAGGACAAATGGTGTCGCCGTGCACTTATTGTAGCGAGATGCTCATTTGATGCTTTCCTTCGTCGCTTGGTTTGGATCTGATTTTACGCAGCATTCTACGAATGTTTAACAATTATTATATTAAAGTTTAACAATTATTATTATAAAAAAGAAAATGCAAGAAGAAATAAGCGCTGCTAAATCATGCGTTGATATTTCAAAAAGAGATCTTTTTATCTTAGATATTAAAAATTGATTACAAAACAAATAATTTTGACGCGCGTTCCAATTAATTTTTTAACCATCTTCAGCGAGGAAATTAAAATGTTGGCAATTGATTTACTATGAATGTGTAAATAAAGAAGCGCGAATGAAAATTTCATTCAAATTGTTCATTTCAAATTGTTTCTTCATAACCACATCTTGACTAATACTTAAATAAATAAATTAAATAAGCGATAGAATAATTTTGAAAGCGTGCCATGATAATTATGATATGATAGGCGCAAGATTATTATTTATTATATGGCTTTGCATATGCACCGTTAATGGATAATAATTATGATCATCGAGTGTAAATTCATCGGCATATTAGACTTTATCGATCTGCACGTCATCCATATGACGGCATATAACGCGAGAGAAGAAGTAAACACGCTTTTACATAAAATTATTTAGTAACACCGACTGAAAATTATGTATCCTTGAAGTGTTACGAGGTCTTATCTGTTCTACCAAACACATGTAGGTCAAGGAAAGAAATCTCCTCCGAAAATGACGTTACAATCACAGGCCATAACGTTTAATAAATAATAATCTAATTTCCCTTTAATAAAAGATAATAGGAAATGTATACATAGTACAATGAAATCATATTGGAATCTATTCAGAGGGATTTGCTCCCACATTGATAATATTTTATTCTGTAATTAACATTGTCTTGAATTTTTTTCTTTCGAATTTAAAAGAATATCCTTTTTTTTTTTAACGACTGTATGTGCTTTGTAACCAACACGTTTATTCGTGTATTCAGAATCAAATTTCACTTCTCAGCTCTTACATTATATTGACGTAACTCATTACATATAATCAGCGTAATCAAGGGCTCAAGGCAAACGGCTATAAACGTCAAAACGCACGTCATGATTTCGAACAGAAAACGGTTATGTTCAGGTTTACACGCTATCACGACGGGGTAAATACGTGGAAATAGCGGTAACCCCGTGCCTTTCTTTGATGCTTGGTTATTTTGTAAAACTCATGCCACAAAATGAACGACAATCTTCTCGAACAGACTCGAATCTCATGGTGCAAATTACATGGAACGTGATAGAGATCGAGAAGAAAAAAAAGAATGGATCAGATGAGCCTTGTTCTGAACACTTAAGTCGCGATCGTTCTCGACCATTTGGGTTGAAATCGGTTAAGCAAAAGCCGACTTGCCTTACGCAACGCTGCCTTTGCTACTTCGTTCTCGATCGAAGTAAGAATCGACTCGCTCAGCGCACAAACCACGATAAGTATGGGAAAACATTGAAGCTGATCGAGGCTCTCTTTGCGCGGAATATTTCGCGAAATACAATTTTCAATAAACGAGAGATACATCCATACTCACTATAAAGATATATTTTTAAAACACTACACACACACACACACACACACACACACACACACACACAGTGTTCTTTGGAGTATCCTTTACTCTACAGAGCGAAAATTGAGCCAGTGAATATTCAATGTTCAATCCTTAAGAGAATGAAATTTCACTCTTTAAAGTAAGATTCACTTTAACCCGGCGCTAAATCGGGTATGTCACACCCAACACATTAATCTCGTCAACATTTAAAATTGTTACTAATTAAAATTTTAATAAGCATAATTTTCTTATAATTCTGAATATTTTATTTATAGTTTTTATTTAGAGATCCATTGTGTCTTATGAAATATTTTTAGATTTACTTTTAGATATTTTACCACCTATAAGTCACGCCGGGTTAAAAGTTTTAGAGAGTATATATACTAGAAGCTATATATACTTTTACTATTATTATTATAAAGCTATACTTATATAACAAGCGACCGAAAAATACTTTGGAATCGAATTCTGACGCGGCTGATAACTTCTGTAGGTATTGCAAATTTACATAGCTTGCTTCGTCGCGTGCCTCGTGCAAAAGAAATATGCGCCGTACCGCGAGTGGCCTGATTCCTTTTTACGGCATCCGTCAGAAAATATGCAAATCGATTTGCATTCTACGAGCTATTTTCCCGAGGCATCGAGATTACTGAATCTAAAGACCAGTCAATTAAAAGCTAAACTCGGGATCGTCATTTACTGAAAAAAGCGGAAGCAAAAAGCACAATAAAATGCTAGCAAAGCTAAAGTTTACTTTTCAAATTTTTTTATTAAAGCGATTTTTAATATAATAACATAACACGTATTCATTTAATTTTATGTTCAATACTTTTAATTTGAATTATTCTTTAATATTAATTCTCCAGTTTAATATATTTAGTGTCTTAGTTATTATACAGTTTCATTTTAATATTCAAATTATCTCTAGTTTTTTTAACCCTTTTGTGTTTGTCTAGGAATAATTCCAACAACTTACAATTTTTAATAACTTTTTCTACATATATATATAATATAAATTTCAAACTATAAATAATTTCAAAATATATTCGGCTCTTCTTGATATCACTTATCATCTGACATGATAAATGTGTAAAACATCCATTGATATCCATTGATATTTTATTATATATAGATAAAATATAAAAAAATTAACGTGTTTTAATTTTTATATAGTACATATTTTGCTTAGCTAATTCATTCAAAGAAACACATTAAACTATCAAAGTAACTTTTAAAGAAACAACCTGTTAACACTAATGACATATATGCTCGTGTATTTTATATGTTATATTTATCTCTCCTCGTACAATTTGTATTACGTTTAGCGGAACGTGACGCACGAATGAATTTTCCTACGTGAATCCCTAGTGAACGAGCTGATTGCTAAACGATGTGTCTAATTATCCACGCCATTTGTACGAATGCTTGATCACTCCTCGCTCCTCGTAATCTTTCTCACGTAAAGGCATACATACCTTCGCGCGTGCCTACGTCAACGCGCCTCGCAAAAGCTTGGCGAGACGCGGAGAGGCGAGGAGAGACGCAGCTCGAAGTGGCTCAGCGAGGCACAATCAGACGAGGAGAGGCGAGGAGAGCGAAGGCGGTCTGACGGGCACTCAGCTTTCGTTTTCACCCAGCCTGCTTGTTAATCCGGTGAGTCAATAGTTGTATAACACTGGAACTACGTTGCGTAACCCACGTCGCCGTTGGTTTCCCTCGCGACCTACTTGCCCACTAAACTAGACACACATTCTTATCCAGCGTGATCCGTCCTCTCTCTCCCTCTCCCTCTCTCTCTCTCTCTCTCTCTCTCTCTCTCTCTCTCTCTCTCTCTCTCTCTCTCTCTCTCATTCGCTATTTTGTTCGATTTTAATAAAGGCTGTTCAGACTCTATTTCGTACTCACACATTGTACACATTTCCGCAAAAGATAAATAACTTTCGACAATTTGGCTATAATATAAATTCAATCTTCTCCAAGAAAAATATCCAATTCTTTTTGAAAATGCGAAATCTAAAATTGTTACATATAATTTCTGAACAAACGGAAATATCTTGCTACGAAAGGTTAAAAAAATACTGCGCTTTCACGAGAAGCCTCATGTTCGTCAGATAAAACATTCAGAAATGTTCTGGATGAAACGTGTAGACGAATAAAAACGTACTCAAGTTCATACAAACCGTTGAACAAATCATGGAGGGAATTGTTTAGGGGGGTATTATTTACAATTTTCATGAAGTTTTAAAAAAATCAAATGACAATTTTATGGAGCGTAAAGTTAAGTGTCCGACGTTGTTACATCAGTATTCACATTTTATTGGATACCGAGGCACGTAAATGTTCTTCCATGTTTCTATATTTCTATGCGGCAGGCTAAAGTCACAGTCTGGAATAGACGTCGATCAATTACAACATTTCCCTATGAAATGGCAGCAAGAAAAATCCTAGTGAATATTTCATTATCAGACAGACTGAATACGGAGTTTCCTGGCGACGTCCTACTTTCGGCCACAACAATTCAATAAAGGATAATACGGCCATGTAACAGATACGCGATCCTCCGGTAAAGTTAATGTAACGTCAAAGGATGCAATATTACCAAAACTCCAAATTATTAATTCGAATATCACATACATTTGACTGTCGCAGATTTTTTTAGTGCGACGTAAATATTCAAAGATAAAAATTTAATTTAATTATTGTTTCCAAATAGAAAATTTCCGTTCTGTATTATTTTTTATTTAACAGTTTTTATTTAATAGATTCTTTTATCGAGATTCTTTTATAGAGATTCCGTTTTTTATCAAGAATACCAAAAGAAATGATAATTTGTCACAACACTGATATTTTTCATCGTTGATACGTTTATATTGTAATATTTTTATTTTAAAAGTGTCCCATTTAAATAAATATATAGAGGCTTCTTTTCATGGATGGATTTGGATTATTTCTTTTTGCCGAATGTTATGTCGCGCTTCTGTATAAAACAGCCCATATAAGACAGTCCAACATTACAACAGAGCCAATGCTTAGTCGATCTATGACGATTATCCATTAGCCAAGAATCTGTCATTCAATACTGGTCTATTGTTGGCAAACAATCTCGGATGCCTATTTATTTTTATGATAATATGGTATACGATAATGGATCAATCCTGGACCAACATTATAGCCATTATAGCCATTAAGTATCTATTATATAAAAGATATTCGTCCATATCTAGTGAATGATTATGCACATTGATAATTGTAATAAAAAATGAAATAAATATAAGCATTAAATATAATTTCAAATTTATATCTGTTTTTTTTTTTATATTAAAATACCACTTCTTTTTATTTGTAATCTTATTTGTTTGTCATTCTTGAGCCATATTGTTTGCCATTATTATCGTTCATTATAATTCTTGAGCTCAAGTTATTATTCAATTATAATAACGCTGGACCAGTTCTGATTACTATTATTAGACCAATATAAAGAGTCTGACAGCCAATAATGGTCCAATACCGAGCCAATTGTAAAACTCTGTATAGGTAACCGCCACGTGATCAGTTACCGCGAATCTCTTCCTCGTCTCGCGTGTTTAATAATCCGACCAAAGAGTGATTTTTGAAGCATCGTGGTTCGCTCTGTGCGGCCGTATGTTGGTGATTACATTGACTTGCGGTTTTTTTTTGCGGCGATCGCAGGTGATCGAGAAGTGCTGTAATATCGCCAAAACGGATCGAAGCAAAATCGAGCCCAAGGTCACTCTCGGTCTGCCTTCGAAACACCATGGTGGATTCGGGGCTGTCGCGAAATCATTTCGATATACTCAATGTACCTATTCTCCGCCCATTCCTCTCCCGATCTCACTTTTTTTCAGAGTCGCAAATCATGACCGACATGAAAGTAAAATGATTCAACCTGTTACGAAGTAACATGCCACGTCGGACGAAGCTACGTAGAATACTTCTTGCCCTGGGTCGTGGTTCTCTAACAAAACCGACGATTATGATCATTAATGCGTCACGAAGCGAACGTCATGTCTATTATTAATCCTTTATATACTAAGAATTTCTCAATAAGGATCTTGTCGAAAATAATGTTTAATTTCTTGTGTGTGTATATATATATATATATATATATATAATATGTGAATAATTCAAGGAGTAATATATAAACGTAACTTAATATATATATAAAATATTCTTTAAAGCAATCTTTAAAATAAATAAAAAATATTTTTAATAAAATTCGTTATGTTATGATATGTGTTGTATATGTGTATATAATTTTGGAAAATTATTTTATAATGATATAATATTTATTTAATTTTTCATAAATTACATTTTCGGTACGTTCAAGTCTATTTTGATTTTTCCTAATATTTAGAAATAAATTTTCGCACACTGCATAACTTTAATAACGATTTAGTCAGACACACACACGCGTTTGTTTTCATAAATCTTATGCCAGAAACAAAATCAACCCCAAGGAGACATAAATTCTCACTACTAAATATATATCCAAGGTAATGCAACATTATTTTACTCGTCATTGCCATCAAGCATCAAGTTTTTTCATCAAGTACAGTATGATAATAATATATTAATAAAAAAAAGAGAACAATATGCTACGATTCCTTGCACTAATTTTAAATTATAGTTATAAACCTATTTGCGCGCATCTCTTGTGAACAATCCTCATAATATAATCAATATACCGTGCACACGAGTTACAGAAATTGCCAGCTCACGAAATCGACTGCCGGTGGGCGAAACGGGGTCACCGAGGTGGACGGGCGATCCGAACGGATGGAATATAGCAATAAGAGAAATTTTATGAAACTCGAATAAATATAGATTTTGCAAAACATTCGCAATCTTAAACGATCACTAATCGCGCGTTACCATCACACAATTGACGATTTAGAATAATCTGATTTAGAATAGTCTGTAATTTTTTTCATAATTTGTCACTCTGGAAATATATACAAAATAATCCCGCTTATAAACCCGCTTATATGGTGTGATTAATTACATGATGCTACTATAATCCCCATTATATTTCTTTTTTTTTCTATTACATTATGAACATACAAAATAATATTCTATTATTTTAGTCGCATTTAATAACAAACCAATTTAATTTATGCAGCGTGTATTTAGCGCGTTTGGAAAATATCCGATCGCAACGTGATTATATTTCTGGAAAAAGACATAAGACACATTATCCATTGCATGTCTGGGTCACATTATAACAAGAACGTCGAGGAGTTTAATTTCTGACTAAGAGCTCAGGTGTACGGACACTAAGGAGCTTTGCGTGTCACAGAACGGAAAACCAAACTTCGCCTTAATATTGTTCGAAAATTGTTTTTGAAATCATGTAGAACTTATTGCATACTTCAGCGATGTAAAAAAAAAAACGACACATGAATAAGAGTAAAAGGAAAACAGCGCAACAATTTTATATTTTTTCTGATAATATGTCTTTTTCCGATGAAACTTTATGACAATAACATATTTATTTGAAATTTTAATTCTTACTCTTGAAATTTACTCTTAATTAAATTACTCTTAAATGCATGAATAAATTGATATATAGAGATTAGTGATAATTCTTTAGTAAATATTAACTTTTACGAAAGGTTTAATAAATATACTTTTAACTTTTTCCTCATTTTTAACATTGTGTATTTTAGCAATTTTAATCTCTTAATTTTTTAAAATTTTATAAAGCAAAAATAATTTAAATTTAAATTAAGAAATTTAAATTGAGAATCAAAGTTTTGTTCATATTTAAATTTTATTTTCGAAACATATTGTTCGTAACAAATTTAATTAATTTTTATCTTCATAATTATATATCTCTCGAAAAACCAACATTAGAAAATTCACAGCATTAAAATTTAATACTAACATTAAAATTCAATATAAGCAACATATCTTAATTCATTAAATTGTTCAATCGAAAAATAAAATATATTATTTAAAGCTTTAAGATATATTCTTAAAATTAATTTGAACATAAAATCATTATTTTACGTTATTGATAAAATCAGAATTTAAGTAAAAATAAGTAAATTGAGTTATCACATGTTTGAATTTAAACAGATCATTGAAATTATTTTTGCGAGAAAACTCTCGGCGAATTTTTAGCCTAAAATATAACTTGTCATCCTCTCGATTATGATAGTCCTTGAGAAAAACATTCGCGAAAATTGCGATCCTCATAGAATAAAAAATAAGACAGCGTGAGAGAAAGAAAGAAAGAAAGAGAGAGAGGAGGATCGCGTGAGTCTGTCGCGATTGGCTTATTAACTGCGATATTGAGATTAAGTTTATTCAGTAACGAGTACGCCGTGACACACTAACCAAGTGGTCGAGACCCACTTAACTCACTGGGTGACCTCCATCGAAATGGCATGGATGGGGTGATAGTGCGTGGCGCGTTCCTCTTTTTTGCATGTATTTCGAGCGCTGCACGCAATGCACGCGCGGAAAGCGCGAGGCCGGACGCTGTCCTTCGATTTTCATACGGGAAGACCTTTGCTTACTCGAGTCAGACAGGCGTTCAGATTTATGCAGCCGCGGCCTGCAGCTGCAAGGTCCTGCAATGCAGCATGCATTCAATGAACGAGAGTGCACCTCCGAGGAATTGAAGAGAGAGATGACTTTCGCGACTTGTGATCTTCTCTCGAAATGACAAATCACAAAGTGCACGCGCTAATTTGCCGATTATTATAACCATATACGATTTTTTATATTTTTTATATTATTTATACGATTTTCATTACGTTTTTCAGTGATCAAGGACTTCGCGAAAGAAAAAATCATTAAAAGAATGAACAAGTTTCTTAAATGTAAAATAATAAATTATTGTGCCAAAAAATAGAAAATACGTATAAATTATAAATAATACAAGAAAAACAAAGTAAAATATAAAATAAATGATACGTAGGTAAAAAAAAATTCCATTTTTGAAAAATCATCTACATTTTAATTTTAGAATTTATTAGAATTTATTAGAATTTATTAATTATTGCTTCTTTTTGGGTAACATTTTTCGCAATAAAATATCGCTATAAAAATGTAAGTTCTTTAAGGAAGGATATAATAATGGGCAAAAAATGACAGACATTGATTACAAGACAAAGGGAAAGTGTGTACAATTTCACTTTCATTTGTAAACTGTGCCGAAAAATCAATCAACGTTCTTCAATCTCGACCCGAAAACTTTTGAGACGAGAAAGTTTAACAATTCAGTAATTTCACCATTTCGAAATCCGAGAGTTACGAATTAAAACATAACAAAAGAATTCACTAGAGCACTAATGCGTAATTTTTTTTTTATTTTTTTTTTAGAAGAATTATTTGCAGAAGGCTGTTTTTAGAAATATTGTAGATAAAATCCGAGATAAAATCTTACGGGTCGCATAATATAGTTTATTTCATCTAATTTAAAATAAAAAATATGATTTTATATTTTCAACTGAGTCAGTGAGTCGGAAAAAATTCACAGGTGGATAAATGCGACGCACAGGTTGTAAATTGCTCAATTATAGTTATATTAGAGCATTTGATACCGAAATTATCTGGTTTGATATAAATACCCCTCAAAATAGTCGGTATATTATTATTTCTTCAAATCTTTATCTCATCCTTTTAAATGGCAAGACTTCTGTCGCATAAATTGCGTTTCCAAATTCGAAGATTAATAGATAATCATCTGAGGAGCAGACTTTCAAAATGCGTTTTGTCAAAAATTTCTTTCTTTCTCATTTTCAGAAAATGAGAAAGAAAGAAATTTCGCACATAAGAAAAAGAAATTACGTACTTTACAGAAAATAATGCCAGTAGGATGTAAAATATTAAACGTAATTGCTGAACAATTGCTAAAAATGTTAAACAAATGCATTTTGTTTCTAGTTAAAAAACATAATGCACTTCGGAAGATTTATGTTTTTTCAGCATATATAATAAATTAACGATGAAAAAAATTCTTGCTGGACATCTCAAAGTAGCTTATAGTATGAATCTTTCAACACTGAACATTACGTCATCTCTAACTAAAAAAAATGGAATTTTGGATAAAACGCTCTGCTCCTCATCTGTCTGGAGCAATTTATACAGTTTCGTAAATCTAACTTTCAATTTAGTCATGGTTAAATATTTAAGATGACAAAAAAAAAAATACATATTTGTCGATTAGAAACCGCATCACTCCGAGTATATTATCGAATATCACCGATAACCGAACACGCGTATTCGGTTTCTTCAACGGTACGTTTCTTACGCAAACTAGCGAAAGTAGGCGGACCCGCGAGAACCACGTTTGGCCACGTTTGGTATATGTATACAGATACGTACACACAGAAAAACGGATAATTCTCGATACAGTCGCCAAGAGAGCGAAAGCACGTGTGTGCGCTTTGCGAGTCGATCGCAGCTCGCCTGGGTTGGAAAAAGGATTACGAAATCTTATTGAATCGAGCACCTCTTTCGCCGAAAGCGAGAGTGGAGGAGAGGAGCCCCGACCACAAATGATCGCCGATAGACATATTAGGTCCAGTATATATCGATACACCAAATTTAAAGTAGAAAACTCGATCGATTTGTTAGACTTTATTTATAAAACTTTTAATAAAAATTGTATAATATATTATATATGAATATATTATATATGAATCGAATGAAAATAATATCTTTTTCTACCTTCTTGTCTTCTTTGCAGCCTAAACAAAGAATATCTCTTTCGCGATTTCTATCTTACTTTTACTAAGTTATTACTTGTATAAAATTATTCTTACAAAGCAATTTTTTTTCTTTCAATTTTATAGACTAAAAATACATACGTATGAAAGCGTAATTAGTTTACAAAGAATAGCTTCTGTGATGTAGGTACCATAATATGCCCCCTATGTACGCAATTCTTGCCTATAATTGTTTCGAGAGCACACCGAATTGTAAAGCGCAGATGGAGCAGATGGATACTCATAAAAGCAATATGCAATTATCAGGAAATTAACGTAGGCTACAACACTGTATCCCGAGACCGGTAATGCCGCATACCCGAGTACTCTATAACATGTTGTTTATAGATGTTGGAAATGATTACCGGGAAATTGTTTCTCGAACCATGTTAATGCCGAACCGTGACCAAGTGATAATGACTTCGGCGCACAAGTCAATAAGGTAAAATGTTCTATTTTGAGTGCAAAGAAATATATTTCAATAAACGCGTTTCATTAACACTGAATGAAATAATAGAGTATGGCTGTACGAACGATAAGCGGGTAAGAAGTGCCCGCATCCTGTTTCTTCTGCGGATGTTCTTGCGAATGAAATACTAACCTGCCTGAGAAGAGCCGAAATGTCGCCTGTCAATATTACTTAACCATGCTTCAAGAAACATGTAATCTTCGGTAATCAAACACGTCGTTTCGTAGCATTCAAAGCTTTGTATTAAATTTTTCCTTCATACTATTATAAGAGAAAGAATGATTGCAACCATAATTTAACTATAATTTCTAGTCATTTTCTAATATTTTATATATATTTCTTGAAATTATAAATAATAATATTATAAATTATTATTATTAGTATATAACATTGTAGTAATAATAATTATAAAAATGGAGCTTTTAATCATAATTTTTTTATCAATTATGTATACAACAAATAATTAGCATCTTTTTCTCAATGTAAGAAATTGCTAAAAAATGGCCTTCTTTCTCTAGTAGTACTCCAAATCATTCTGATTATTCTTCCCTTATAATCCGACATTCTTTACTTCAAAAAAAGGATCATTTAAAAATATATACATTCGACACTTAATTTCGTTTCTTGATTTTTCTAAACTCATCGGCATTAATATACCTTCTATCTTTCCTATCTCGTACAAGCTTACGACATTTTTAGAAAGGGCTCAGAGAATCTTTTCTATAATAAAAGAAACATACGCTATTGCAGGGATTACCTCATTTAACGAACTAATTAAAATGTAAGACGGGATTTCGTCGGTGGTTTCGACGTAAAAAAAAACCTCACGAGAGTGTTTCAATAAGCGGCATGATTTAATGGGCGAGATGGGAGGAGCTGGCGCGCGACAAAAAGGAGGCCGCCATTTCTACGCATGAGTAAAGCCGGTAATGTATATTATGAAAACGGTCGAGCGCTCTTGAAACGTTTATGTAATTCGATTTGTTCCCGAACCTCCCGAGAAAGTACCATCCGTCAGGATTTATTGCCGATGAACTTCCCACGAGCGCGCGACCGTTTCCAAAGCGTTTCGTTCCGCTAAGAATCGATATATGCTTCATCTGACACGCCTCACTAGATCGAAGTTCGATCACTCGATTATTGAGAATTCCAAATGACGATTAATCCGCAATTCCTGCCTTGAGAGTTTGTAATTCTAACAGTCGGTATCATATATTTTATTATGTTATAATATATATTTTATTATACCATATATATGATATATTTGCGTAACGATAATATAACATTATCAATATTGTTATTAAGAGTTACACAATCCCGTGCTGCACTCAGCTCGTTAAAATGGATGGATCATCAAATCAATCTCTCATCAGGCTGTTAATAAATGAACGTTTCTTGGTAACGAGGAATAGACTTTGGTATTCTCTAAATTCTTTGAAGTGGAATCTCACTTTAAAGAGTGAAAATTGAGCGAGTCTTGAAAAAATAGCTCAATTTTCAATCTTTAAAAGTAAGATTTCACTCTTCAAAGAGTGACAATTCTCTAAAAGTTTCAGAGAGTGATTTTGGCAGAGTATAATGTCGTAAAATAATTACTCTCTTGATGCAATATATGCCAGAGTAAAGTTTCATTCGCTTCACGAAAAATTCGCTTCCTACGCGTTTGAACAATATATGACTGTATCTCTAATCCCCAAAGTGGGTCATTTAAATATGAATACGGATCGTAGGACAGAAACATGCGATATTGTGGAATCGTCCTACGGAAACTGGAACACGTTCGCCACTCCAATTATCAATATATTCAAAGTTCTTGTCTTTCATGAATTCATAAATTCGATGAAAAAATTCAATTTTCCTAGCCCACACCAGATCCCGAGGATCGTTGCGTCATCTCACGACCCCGAATTCTTTCCCTTGATCGCAAGGTTCGGTCGTACCGCGTCACATTTGGCCCCGTCCTCGGGAATGAAATCAGGGTTGCTCCCTTTTTAGGAAGCCGCGCGCGTCATTTCGGAAATGCACTTGTTGCATTCCTCGTGGCCTTCGCGCATCGCGACCTCCATTTGCGCGGCGCGGCGCGGCAATTTATGGATACTCGAGATAAAAAAGCGTTACCTGCGCGTCCTCGTGGTAGACGTGGACGACGCCTGCGCCTGCACCGCCGCCGTCATCGTCGAGGCGAACGATAGATGCGAGAAGGCGCCCGCGTGCGTCCACGTACTCGCGGCTGAGAAAGGACAGAGAGAGAGAGAGAGAGAGAGAGAGAGAGAGAGAGAGAGAGAGAGGAGAGAGAGAGAGAGGAGAGAGACGGTGCAGGCGAGAGAGTGCAGTGGGAGGCAAGGATTCGTGTCATTGTCAGTGGGTAATCAGGTCAGTGGGCCAGTGGGACGACCACTTTCAATTTCAGTCCTTCTAGCCATATATAACACGCGCCGCGCGCGCCTTGTTATCTCGCGCTCTCGCCCTCCTCGCCTCTTTTCTCTCTATCCGCCTCCTCTCGTCTATCCCTTCCCTCCTGCTACAACTCACGCATTCTCTCCTTCTTGCCATTTACCTGGCAAATCTCTCCTTCTCCTTCTTCTTCTCCTTCTCCGTCCAATCTATCTCGATAGCTACTGGCGAAGACTTGGTGACGCGCGTACAACAAAGAGAGGGAAATAGCAACGGTGAAAGGGAAAAAGATAGTAACGCAGAGTCATACCGGAATGGTAGAAGCATAGAGGCTGAGCTACCGACACGCGCCAATCGCGTCACGCTTCTTCACGCGCGAGCGTAACGAGAGAAGTCCGGTGAGTTGCGACGCAGGGGAGGAGGAGACTGACTCTGCCGAACAGAGAAGCCGATAGTTCGCTTTCTCTCTCTCTCTCTCTCTCTCTCGCTCTTTCGTCTCGCCCCGCCCCGCCTCGCCCCGCCCGCGCCGCACCATGCCCGTGAAGAGATAGCGGAAAGTAGGACGCGTATTAAAAACCACAGACCGTATCCCATGGCGTCATTTCTTGTGCCTCGGCGCGGTGCGGTGCGGTGCGGTGCGGTGCGGTGCGGTGCGGTGCGGTGCGGTGCGGTGCGGTGCGCTGGTATTACCCAATCGAATTCATCATAACTGGCACGAGAAAACGTACCCTATGAGCGCAGATCAGCGCGGATGGATCGAATGGATGGGACGCGATGGCGAGACTCGGCGCTGCTCGGAGCAGCTCGGAATCAGATGGAGCGATTCAACGCGCGGCGAAACGAGGCGTCCCGCGTCCGAGGCGAAGCGAGATCAGCGCCTTGGCGCGGAACTCGGCCGAATGACTTCAAAATTAAATACGCTACATGAAAATTATTATGTGCGCACTGGCGATGTGCGAGTTTGTGAAAATAATGAAAATTGGTTCTACCAAGAAATAATTAAGATGACTAATATAATTATGTCTGATTAATGTTACTTCAGTCTTTCATTTTTCTCGAACGAGAGAAACAAATATTTCCATTTCCTAGATGTGTGCTCCGCCTTGTGTAAATTTCCATGGTATTTCAAGCAGCAATTATTAAGATAGCAAAGCTGTCAAGCATTAAAATAAATATTGATTTAATTATTTGAATTGCATGATAAGAAAACATTATGTCTAATTAAATTTCATTTAAAAAATCTTCATTTCTCGATCGACAAAGTGGATATTGTTTCGCTTGTAATGGATGACCTTATTATTAGCATTCTATACAATTTTGATTCTGACGATGTAAAGATGAGCAACACTATCGAGTGATCAAAGAGAAGAGCGTGAGTCAATCACGCAATCGCTTGTTTTTCCAAATCTTTGCAACATTGACAGGAGTTCGTGATTAATTTTCGCAAAAATGTGGGACGCGACCTTGGCTTCTCGTGCAGCAAGGCCGATCGAACATTGTATTTAGAATCGCTCGCAAATGCGACATACCTATAGTATATCAAGTGATATCCGAAAAATTTTAGCGGAATAATTCCTGAAAATGCGCAGTTATCAATTTCGTAAATTATCAATTTTGTCGGCTCGATAGTCTTTCATCGCTTCGCTGAATTATATGAATCATAATTTTGATAGTATTTAAAATTTTAACATTTAGCAACGACGTATAGAGTAAATTCTGCGTTATATTTTAATATGTACCCGTTACATCGATATCAAAAGCACGCACAAGATTTAGTAGATTTTTTTAGAAAATAAAGGAAATTTCACATGCACATAGTTGGCCGAATGTGACACGCGTCTATCGTAATACATGCATATATGCTGCATAAATATCGGTCTCGTATCAGATATATCAGAGAGATGTTAGTTATTGATAACATATTAAAATATAACTATATGTACTATAAATATAGGTGACTTGGGACAGTACAAGTAACTTGGAATGACATGTATTTTTATTAAATTCAATCATAAAATCCATGAGTCTCTAAAAAGTGTTTAAATTGCCTTTAGAGATGGAAAAATATTGAGTTGTCCGGAAAGTTCGTGCCGATTTTGAAGGAAAATTAAAACGCAGAAGATTTAAATTTTAGTATACATTTATTAAATTATATTAGTCGGCGAACTTTCCGGACAATCCAATATATGCTGTCCCAAGCTGCCTACATTTACGATATTCGTTATACACGTTATATTTTAATATGTAAAATATAAAATGTTTGATTAAATCTTATAAATATACATATACAGTACCGTCAGAAAGTTTAAGACCAAACGTTTAAAAGACTTAATTTTGTATTCTTTTTTATTTAATATGCAAGCATTTTATTTTTCACAGCATTATAATATGACCCTCAAGATATAATTAAGTAAAAAAACAATTATCAGAATTGCACTATTTGTTTTATAACTTTACTATAAATTATGTGTTTTA
>NW_017259225.1:719211-732527 GCF_001594045.1 Atta colombica | reverse complement strand
TATATATATATATATATAAAATTTCAATAATTTTAAACTATATTAACCAATTTGTAAATTTATATACATAAGGTATTTTATGTTCCTCTGTATTCCTTTGATATTTATTTTATTATATCGCCAATCAGTGATTGCATTTCTCACTCTTATTCCGTTCTGTCACCGATCGTTCCATAAATACGCATGATTAAGCAAATCGAACATTTCCTCTGTGCTAAACCTTTCAACACTTAGTATAGGCTATGTTAAAGAAAAAACTTTAACATTATCTTCTTCTATTTGTTAAGTATGCGCGTATATAATTCAGCGTGCGATTTAAAACGCAGAAAAAAATCGATATCAAAAGCACGCACAAGATTTAGTAGATTTTTTTAGAAAATAAAGGAAATTACACATGCACATAGTTGGCCGAATGTGACACGCGTTTAAGTCTATCGCAATACGTGCATATATGCTGCATAAATATCGGTCTCGTATCAGATATATCAGAGAGATGTTAGTTATTGATAACAACGCGAGGGCGCCACACGACGGCAGATGGAATTTTGTCAGCATAACCGACGGCAAATTTTGCTACGAAACGTGAAGAATACAATTAAAAGTTCTGCAAAATAAATAATAAAAAGTTAGAAGTTGATGTAAAAAATTTACTTCAGATGCATTCATAAAATATGTCTTCAAAGAAAAAATGCATTGTAATTATTCTATTTTATCTGATAATCTTTTCAATCCTTTCTGATTGTTTTACAAATGGGATATATATTGTTTAGTTATTTTTAAAAATTAGAGGGATTATTGAATACAAAAAAGATGAGATCGAAACATAAAAATTCAAAATAATGTATCTAATATGATGGAAAGAAATAAAATATTATTAAAATGTAATATAAAATTGTCTATGGGGTTTTTTGGATTACTAAACATGAAAAAATATCAAAACATAAAAATTCAAAATAACAGATCCTAAAATAGATTCAAGAAATAAAATATTATTAAATTATAACGCAAAATTTTTGGAGATTTTCCAAAAAAAAAACCTATTCAAAGACAAATACAATTAGACATTAAACATTTTATAAAAATAAAAAAATTATGACAATTAGTTTAATTACATTAACATATTGCTAAATAATATTATAACGTTTTAAAACTCAAAATTATTCACATTTGATAAGAAGACATATATTGGTGAAAGCTATGTAGAAGGATTAAAGTTTTTTTGCATCTGTAAATATCAATAGCGTTTCTCCATAAATAATCATTTTTCATATTGAAATATGAAAGGTTTGAAAATTACGCACGTTTATATTATGTACAGTTTAAACATCATCAGAAATTTATCAGTTATATTTTAATAATTCATGCGAAAGTAAAATACACATCGTATCGAACTTTCCATGGTTAGCCGAGAACTTTCCGATCTTGCTACGTAAATAATTTTTTATGTTTTGTTATATTTATCACAATATTTTCAGTTAAAGTTTAAATAATTTCTTTTAGAACAAGTCTTAATTAAACTGAATATAACTTAATATTTATCAAAAATATGATGTTTTAAAAATATGTATGTATCACTAAACTCTCTCTTTCTTAAAAGAGTTAAGTATTACTTTTTAAATTAATCCATCTATGTTTTCTCAAAAAATAATATGGAATTATCTGTTATAAATTCGCACATAATATTAAAAATGTGAAAACGCATTTTCCTCTAAACTAAAAAAAAGAAGTGTTTAATTTTAAGATATCAAAATATTTTGTTCTTATCTTTTTAAACACTTAAAGATATTTTAGTTTTAAACTTTTTCCATAAACAAAACATTATGTGTTTGAACTTAAAATACATAGTGTTTTCAATCCGAACACGTAGTGTTTTGTTTATTGAAAAAGTTTAAAACATCTTGAAGGATTTAAAAAATGGATACAAAAATAAAAACATTTTAACATCTTAAAATTATTAAACACTTCTCTTTTCAATGTTGGAAAGCATATCTATTACCAGTTAAGAAAGACATATATTATCTTTAAGACAATGCGAATCGAAATATCAAGATTTGTGAAAGAACGAAGAAATCAATAAGAGGACGATATTTAAAATATATTTTCCAAGAATCTTCTCTTTCATCCGAAGATTGTGCCATTTACGCTGGTCATGCATCGCGCTTCGTATCGTTGCGAAAAATAATCGCGACGACTGCACGACCGTGTCGCGTTTAATTACGAGGTTCAACAACGAGCCATGTCAAGTGCACCCCGAGCACGCGAGTATCTATTTATCTATCTATGATAGATAAATTGATGCGCGTAGATAAGCACTTGTGTACCGCGAAACGGCGTGCGGTCCGGGGAACGTTGAATAATAATTACTGTTGCCGACTCACGACACGGTACTATTGAGTTATTCCGATGCGAGTTTATCAAAGTGGGTCAAGCGATTCAATAGCGGCCGCGACGGAGGAGAAACGGCCCCATCGTCTTTAACGGCGTGGGTGGTAAACGTGTGTGCGCGGTGCCATAAAAACCGAGCATGTAGGAGAGTCGTTTACGCGCCGGCTACACACAGATCTAGAGGTACGTACGCTTACGGAAAAAGGAACCGTGGAAGAAAGAAGAAGACAGAAAGGGAGGATCGATCCTTTCGCGCGTTAAAATTGGCGGAAATGACGAGAGACGCACGGACGACTCATTTCTTTTAATCATACGTGCGGATTAAGAGACGGTTGTTTTACCTCCCTAATTATTACCTACGCCAAACAGAAAGAAGGCGGAATATAGCTGACCTAACCATTCTGTTCTTTCTTCTTTTTTTTTTTATGACTTGATTGAATACGAGGCGTTTTCTAGTACTTTAGCGTTGAGTAAGCAAATCTCCGTTCTTGGAGATAATTGAAACATTAAGTGAAATAAATACGTGAAATCCGATATAAGTCTTGAAATTTGTGTTTTCTATTTTATCAATTTTAAATTCACTTTTATTGAAATTATCACACCGATTACGATTGTCGGTTGTCGATTCTATTTTCGTCAATTACGTTGCAGCTAATTCACAATCGCTACATCATGATTGGCTAAAATAGAACCGTCAACTATCGACAGCTTTATTTCCTTTTTTTTCCATTTTCTCAATTTCATTTCATTCGTTGATTCGCTTTATTATAATTTATTATAATTTATTCCATAAATCTGCAATTTGCCAAAAATCTAGGTAGGAATCTTTGCAGGAGATAACTTGTAACAAAACTTTTGTATCAAGAAATTGAAATGCTTGAAAAGTAACCTGAAGCTTCCGCAGTACGAAACATTCTATGACTAAGAGATTCATACTTAATCTGTCCCTCATCTCTCAGCAATACTGCAAAACTCAGCAATACCTGCAAAAAATATATAAGAACCAAAGTTCAATTGAAATTCGGTCGAGTCCCTTTGGTCGTTTCCTGTTGAGAGAATTGGGACAACAGTAAAAGTAATAACAATAGCCAACAAACGAGATAGTACAGATAGTATCTTTTTCCTCATTATATCTGTGACAAACTGTGAGAAGACCGTAAAACAATCTATATTTATAGTGTCATTTGACAATAGCATTATATTAAAGACGAGCAGTCAGGTCATTGATGAAAAGTTAACCGGAACTAATATAGAGAAATGACGAAGAAGCAAAGGATTAACGGGACAAAAAAAAATAGAAAGATAAAGAGAGGCGCGTGCCTATTGTTATGTTAATTACTTCCGAAAACACATCGCGCAAAAAAAAAGGGAAAGCGTTTTGTTCATGTGTTCTATGAATTATCATCCCATCTGTGAGTGATGCCTTATCAACGTCTGCCTTATCAGAACGCTCATCGAAGACATCTTCCACATCGAGTCCTTCCAATTATTATTGTTGCATCGAACGTGCATCAGTGTTTCTTTCCATACGTTCTAACACGCGACGGCGAGAAACATCCGCGAGAATTCTAAACATGGACATCTTCTACAGAACTCAAGAAGCGAGCAGCTAACCTTCAAAAACCGACACATGTCAGACACGTGTGACCCCTATTTCCATATGCTGCCACAAAATGCTGAAGACAAAACTAACAATGAGTATTTTCTCGCGCGGATGTTCGAATGAAATTTTAAATCTTACATTGTTACAACAAAACTTTCACACCAACGAATTACGACTCTCGCCACGTGTTCGTGATATGTGTTCTTTGAATCTTCGTATTAAAAGCAAATACATTCGAATCAGATACAGAATCTGATAAAAATCGAAAAATACACGTGAAATTGCAAGGAAAACGTGCAATGTGAAAAGCTAAATTTCATCTCTTCCCAGTTCTACAAATTTTATAATTTTAAGTGATAAAATTGCATTTGTCTAGCGATTCGCTGTACGAGATAACATAAATGTAAAGATAACATAAATGTAAAGATAACATAATTGTTATCGCAAAGCGTCATATCTACAATGAGATTTTAAGGTGTGAAACTTAAGCTTTAAAGTCATAAGAAATTAATCAATTACAGCCGAATGTGAGAAGAATAATCGACTATTCATCTCCTCCGTAACGACTTAGAGCGTAAGCTTAAGTTTTACATCATAAAAATCTCATCGTATAAACGCCGCTTGAGAGTGTAAAATGTTTGAGAGACAATTGGGTAATCTCATGTTGTTACACGACCGTAACCAAATCTTCATCCCTGCTCTGTTACATAATAACAAAGTGAAAGTGCGACCATCGTCACTTTGCGTGTGCACAACATCCGATTTCCAGCAGTTTCAATTTACCCTCATCGAAAAGAGACGTAAAGTTTTCCTTATTCCTTTCCCTCCTCCGTTCTCCATGCGTGTCAAAGGTAGGGGATGGTTTTTCTGTCCCTGACCGAGCACACATAATCGTGATTTATCGTACGCGAAGCGTGTGTCGTTCGAGGAAAATGCGCAACAAGTGTACCTTTGACGCAGCAGGTAGACGTTGATGTACCCTTATTTACAATGTACCTGTGTGTACGCATCCGTTCCTGTTTCTCTCATTATATTTTTGTACCGGAAATTCCATTGATTTTCGTCTTGCCACGCGCCAAATTTCATGACGAAAGCACAACGGGATTTCCTTTCCTTTTTTTGTCATAATACGAAACTGACATGTGTCCAATATATCACGAATGAAAAAACCGTAAACAATCACATCGAAATACAACGCATAAATAGCAATTCTCATGATGACAGTAAAAGAGACTGAATGGTCTGAGATACGAAAATGCGGCAGTTACATACAAAATATAAAAAAAAATAAATAAAAAAAAAGAAACTGAATGAGCAAAAACTTGAAAGTTAGCCGCCTTTCGTCTGACAGGCATCATATTAATTTATGAGTTTTCTGCAAAATTATTAGAGAACGATTGGCATACACTTCTATTGAATCAGTTCCATTTTTCAAAAATTTGTGTTTGTGTGTTGTGTCGTCAAAAGAAGGCAAATGCAATGTATCATGTTTTACTAAAATATAATTGAATTTGTAAATTTTATTAATATTAAGCTCCATAATAATAAGCGGATATTGTAAGCTCAGAGCAGACTGCATTGTTTTTCGTTTTTAAATTTTTTATAGAGATATCTGCGAAGGGATTGAAAAGATACAAAAAACATTCACGAGGAAAAACTTTTAAACTTGATATCTCAATATAATCAGAATTTTCTACGAATTCAAGCATGGGAAGTTCAAATAGATCTGAAATATCAGACTCTGTAAAAACACATGGGAGATCTCACTTTATCCTACATTTTATCACTTAATATTATTCAGCATTTAAGTCATAATGGCTTTTTTCAATTAAATAACTTTTCTTATTTTTAAACTGTCTTTTAGTCTTTTTCAAGTGTTTTTAACATTAAATGTAAGATTAAATACGTTGTTTATAATCTTATAGATTTTATTATAATTTAAAATTAAGTTTAGAAAAAGAAGCAGAATTACCATCTTTTTCTCTAATAATTTGCTCAATTATAAAATTTGTTCAATTGATATACAAATATTAAGCAATTTTATCTGTCCAAAATAACCTGCACTTTTTCCAGTAGTTTCGAAAAATATAATTACCGATATAAAATTTATACAGCGAATTTGGTTGGAAGCACTAATGCAGTAGTACATAATAAAAATTCTTACATATTTGTGAAAGTTTTAACACTGAGTTTTTACTATTATAGAAATCAGATTGTATTTTATTTATTTTTTAGAAATTTAAATTTATTTATCAGAATTTCCAAACAAAAAATAGACTATACTTTCAAAATTCACTGCCAACTCTTTGAAGAATTCTATTTTCAATTTTTGCACTCTCAAGCTATATTTAAATTTATGTATAATTATACATGAATAGACAAGATTAAGACTAATTAGACAAAGGTATAAGTCCAGATATACATGAGAATACAATCAATTTCTATATATATAAATAAACCGGTATGTACATTAGCTACCAAATGTTCCATATTAAAGCCTTATATCTTATTAAATGTCAGTTCTAATCGTTTTCTATTTGATCATTATCAACGTTATACGAAACTATTCGAAAACAATCTTTATTCAGCAAACAATAATGACGGATTTACGTTCGTGTTAAATTGACGGTATCAAAATTAAGCCGTCCTTAGTATATGCGTGGCAATTGTAAAATTGCAACCGGAATATCTCCGATGGTGGAATCTCACGCGCGTTATTATCAAATTGGCAGGAGCGAAGCAGTGCGCGATACTTCCTGCTGATAATTTTATGTCATTTCCTACGTTATCTATCGCGATATTCGTCTCGCGACACTCGTGCTGTTAGTCAAGTGACGGTCGATTGTGTTTCACACTTCACTCGAAAAAGGCTATGCAGTTTGATAAGAAAATCGCGAGAATACATTCAGGTATGATATTCATAAAATAAGATCGTTTTTTCTTTTCGCGTAGACAATTATCAAGTTTTGATAATTTTTAGGAGCTGCACAACAGAGAATAAGAATAATTTCAGTCTATCAGAAACTATGTACTGTGAAATACAGTTTCTGATGGATTGAAATTTTTATTCTCTGTTCTTTGTTCCCCATTCCTTTTATTTTGCACAGTTGCGTAGCATTATAAGGTAGTATTTCGGATATAGTATAAATACAATTAAACGTCAAGTTACTTAAGCATGTGAGAATGCAAGTACAAGACTTTTTAGATAAATGCATAAAAATAGAGAATAAATATAATTTATATTATTAGAAAAATGTATATATCTATGCGATTATATGTGTGATTTATATAAGTAATCTACTTCTATAGATTTTGATTAAGCATATAGAGATATACTTATGGACTTTTGTAAAATTATCTTAAAATGCAGACACGAACAAGCTTCGCAATTCAGTATTTGTCGTTTGCCATCGTATGTTCATCATCGTTACCGGAAACGAGCGGCGATCTCGCGTGCCAACAATTCCGGGTATGGTTCGGCGATCATAGCGGCAGGTGTCACGTCATTATCAGCCACGTGAGAGACATACAATTGGCGCTCCGGTTATAAATTATTTAGGCAACGCAGTTGCCTACCAGAAAATTAAGCGTTAATGATCTTTGTTGTTAATGATCCGCGTTGTGGATCAACAATATGTAACATGAGTACCAAAATGTTTGCTTTATGAATTATGACGAATATATAAAAGCATTTCGACTTTTGACAAGTTTTGCGCCGATTGTACGCAGAGTAATTAGAAACATTCAAAATTACTAATTTCGAGATAGTTTTTCAGATCACTACGTGATATCCTAAAAATATATTAGTGTGATACAATATTTTAAATATTTTAAAGATCTTTTCCCATGCACTTTAGTAAAATTATTCAAATTTATTTTATACTTTATTGTAATTTTATTAATAAATGAGAGAAATTTAAATCTTCGAAATATAATGTTATTTCAAAGTAAACTCTAAGAAAAAATTCTCTCCGTGTAGTAGCATGCAATGCTTAATAGCTATTCTCGGAAATATTTGTTAACACTGTCTATTATCTAATAAAAAGAACGTTATTTTATATTATTTTTCGCCAAAGAAAATAATTTTTAGAAAAATGATAGAAGTGTCATATAATATGTTTAATATACATATGAATTTTGAAAGTGAGAATTTTATGTTTAATCTTTGACTGAATTTTTTTTTAACATTAAAATTACATGGATATTACACGAATTTATCCACTGTAATAAATATCGTTGATAAATTGGATTATTTTCATGATTTGAAAACAATCATCTGCATTTGTCCATTCTGCAGTAATCACAAAAAACGGAAGCATACTGCGTGAAAAGTGGAGCAAGCTGCACGTCCGACGCCTCCGTGACATTAATTATCCACTTTAATTCGTATGTCGAAATCACATGCAAATTTTATGCGAGCAGATTCAACTACGAGTTCTCGTCCGGCACGTCTTCGCGGACTCAGTTGATTTCAGCATTTAAGGATGCATATATTAGATATTTCTAATAATTACCAAAAATATAAAAATTTCATTTTCAGATTGTTCTATTATTCTACGTTTAAGTGTCTATGTAAAATTTAAACACAATTTTTTTCTTGGTTTAAAAATTATTTAATTTTTAATTTTTTGTTTGCCTTAATTCTTATAAAGTTAAGATCTTAAAATCACATTGTATAAAACTTAATTGCAAATTTAAGGAAGCATTTAGATAATAGAGAAAGTATTATAAATTAAATTTTTTATCCATACTAATAAGTTTATTTAGAATAGAATAGGAAATGCATTATTATCTTATCCTATAGGATAAAATAGGAAATGCGTTATTATAAATAGAAGCGGCAATGTATACATAGATAAGGTTAAAAAGGTGGAATCACATGATGCTTGATTTCTTAAATGATAACATATTATATATACAGTCAAGTTTGTTCTGATGTATGTTAAAATTCATTCATGAATTGAACGTTGCTTGCTGTATATACATGACTTTAATATTTATTATTTCATAGCTTACTTCATAGCTTACTTCATAGCTTATTTCCTTGCACCAATCAAAAGAAACAATTGCTAATTTCATATTTATTGTCACACGTCAAACTGTATGCATCAAAGCAAGCATACACGGAGAGAATTATCTTTTAAAATTTACCTTAAAAATATAGTAGTGTGATAAATATTTTAAAGATTTTTTCATGCACTTTAGTAAAATTAATCAAACTTATTTTATACTTTATTGTAGTTTTATTAATGAATGAGAGAGATTAAAATTCCTCGATATACAATGTTATTTCAGGATAAACTCTAAGAAAAAATTCTCTCCGTGTAGTAGCATGCATGCTTATCATTCAAGAAATCGAGTGATTCCATCTTTAGAATAGATTAGAAGTGTAGTTCTATTTTTGTCTTATTTTTTGTATTTTCTTTATCTGTTTGTAATGCAAAAATATGTCTGGAATAATATCATTATTGTGGCTGTATGTTAATAACTTTGAGGAGAAGCAGTAGAATAAACCATCCCATACTAAGTTTTTATCTACTTACTCGTTTAAAAGTTATTTATCTAAAATTGCAGCAAAATGTGCTCATTGCGCTGAATATACCAAATTATTTTGTTTTTTTCGCAATTGGATTCAAGACATATTCACGACTTGAATCAAATTTTTTTGTTGCTTTGACTTATATTGACTTCTTTGGCTAATTCTTTTAAATAGTTATACAGATAAAACATTTTTAAATGCAGCAGTACTTATGTTACAATAGCGTACGTACGTCGCTATTACCTCACGAATTCAGAATTTCTCATTTACGTATTTGTTTGTACAAGGTGTACTTCTTATTGCACGATTACATACGTAAAAGTATTAGTGACAGAAGAGATTAACACGGAAAAAATATTTTGCTTTCATCATATAATCAAATTAGAAATACGTGTAATAAGCTCTTTTAAAAAGCATACAGAGCAATAGTAAAGTAAGAATAGCCAAGAACACGCAACTTATCAATTAGATTTCGCTGAGGTAGAGCAGAGGTTCGGAGTGACTAGACGAATGGACGGATGAACTGGGACAAGTGGAAGAAGGGCAAATATTAAAACAAAAACTTGGTTTGATAAATTTATTGATAATTTTTATGGATTCGACAAAAACATCAAATTTGTTGAATGTTTATTATGTCCTTTTAATAATTATTTATTTGTAGGAAGATAATCGCAATAATCACCTTCGTTTCTCTCCACGCTCGTCGCTTTATCTAACACACCTGTATTTTAAATTAATCGAAACCCGGCTTGCCACTTGCCCCAGTCTACTCCGCTTAAATTGATTTAGTGGAGTTGTCGTATCCGGGCAGAAGCGTGAGGACACTTTTGCAAATGAGCTTCGCGTAACACCACCGATTCGTCTCGAATAAATGCAGAAAGTGAGGAAAAAAGCAATGTATAGATGAGGAGAGCAATGGAAAGAAAAAGAAATAGAATGAAAAGAAGACAGAAAGAGGACAGTCACTTATGGAAACTTATGACAAAAATTCGGTCACTCGCACTACACTGGTATATTAAAGGCTGCTTCATATAAAGTATCTAAATGCAATATAATTAACTCTGACAATGAAATAATATATGTGTACTCTATTAAATGATAACAAAGTCATTTTTGAGCATTTAATCGTTTAAAATATTCATATATTTTTGCGTTTAACTTTATCAATTTCATAAATAGCAGCTTTTAGTATCCACTAATCTAATATAATACAAGGTTAACAAGATAATATTTTTTTAAAGAACAAAACATTATGTTTTTTCCAAACATACTTTTAATGCTTCACACACGCTTTAAACAAGTATTACAAAAAAACATGTTTAAAACATGTTAAAAACGTTTATTAAGTTTGTTTTAAATAATTTTGTTAAACATGTTTAAAACATGCTTTTTACCAACCCTGGTGTAATGCAAGTTACCGAATCCGCTATAAGTCACAGTAATCGCTCGAGAAAAATTCATCTTGCAGTTTCTTGTGTGACGGAAGAAAGGGAAAGGAAAAGAAACGGAAAAGGAGTAGAGACGGTGAGGGAGCAGAGATGAAAAAGGAGAAAAAGACGGAAGTAGGGGAGGGAACGGAGAGGGGGAGGGGGTCGACGTAAATAAAGGCGGCCGAATCTCGTTTCGACGAACCGCTATTTTGCTCGCAAAGGATCGGAGGGGGAAGGGGGAGGGGGGGGGGATATGCTGCAACCAGCGGCATTCATAAAGAAGCTACTTGAAGGCTGTCTGTTCTAAATTCGAGACGATGACAGACAGACGGACGAACGGACGGACAGAGACTTCACGCGCGACTCGACTTCGGAATTTCGCTCTGAAACGTCTGTTGCGCCACTACAACATCGCTACGCAAAAGTCGGCACTAAATCAGGAACGCAGAGCCGTTGTCTCTACGCGAGCTCTGGTCCACGTGACAATGATTGCGATCAAACACACTTAGATGGGAATCGTATCGCACGCGAGCAAATATACGTTAAGCAAATTGTATCACAAATTTACTTTTCTTAAATTTCCATTTGTCAGCACAACAAATTCTCCACAGATGGTCTTTCAACCATCATGTAAGCAGCTCTAATTATTCTGGGAGCTTACTAAAAAGCACTTTACTTTCAGAAGTCTTATTTATAATTAAATTTATCCCTCTTCTGCAGACGGCTCGAACAAGTAGCCGAAACATGTCAACAGTTTGGATTTATGAGATTAGGTTTGAATAAAACAGCTCTATATAATTATTGATAGAATATAAATTAATTTACGCAACAAGTTCTGTATGCTCTATGTAATTATTGATAGAATATATAAATTATAATAAATTATAATAAATTAATTTACGCAACAAGTTCTGTAGTTGACTCTTCAGTATCCTGTCATTTTATATAATTTTAAAAAATTTAGTTATTTTTTTTTTTATTATATTAAGTCTCGTTTCTTGTTCTGCTTTTAGTTCTCTCGAGTTTTAATTATTCTCGAGGAAATATTCTCAGCTTTCATTCTCTGTAGCCTATATCGATGAAAACAAAGAGAGTCCCGCGAATTCGGAAGTAGCTCGAGAATCCACGCGGCATCAATGCGCGCGCGCGCGATGCAACAGACGACAGAGGATTCAAGACACGAGGAGGAGAAGGGGAGAAGGAGAAGAAAGAGAAGAAGAGAGACAGGCGAGCGGAAAGAAAGAAAAAAAAATGAGAAACATGAGAGTGAGAAAGAAGATATGAGAGCAAAGCTCGGAAAGAGAAAGGAGAACGGAAGGGGGAAGAAGGTTGGCAAGCGGCACATTAGCGACAACAAAGACTTGAAGAGCGAGAGTCATTGAGGTTACCTGCGACATCATTGACGGGTACATCGGCAATCAGGTTGACTCTTTGTCGCGACTGTTGTTGTTGTTGTTGTTGTTGTTGTTGTTGTTGTTGTTGATGTACTTGATGCAGGTTGCCTTGTTGTTGAGATCCCAAGGGCAGACTACCGGCACTCGTAGCGGTACTCTCTGTCAGGATCACCGTTGGCACCGTGGCGGCAACGGCGGTAGCGGCGGCGACGGATGCGGTAGCGGAGGAGGAGGACGAAGACGACGTGGATGATTCCGCGAGGGAACCCGCCGTCGTCACGATGCCGGCATTGTTGTCGAAAACTGTCGCGGGGTTCTCACCCTCGCCCTCCCCTGTCCTCGCAGCCATTCCGGGCCTCGCGTGTCCCGGCGGATAGACGGACAGATAGACAAACGGACAGACAGGATTCCCTCCACTTCTTTTACACGTTGTTCCCGTGAGCGCACGCACTTCTCCTAGGAAGAACACCTACACTCTTTTACGTACTCCCTTTTGCGCTCTCTTTCTCTCTCACTCTCACTCTCTTTCGTTCTTTCTTTCTCTTTCTCTCTTCGCGGTAACGTGCGCTCCGTTTCCTCTTTTTCCACGCTCTTTCTCTCTCTCTCTCTCTCTCTCTCACTCACTCACTCACTCACTCACTCTTTCCCGCCCTCTCCCGCCGACGTCTCGTACACTCGCTTTCGCTCTCGTGCGCTCTTCTATCATACTCTCTCACTCTCACGCCTCTGCCACTCTTCTCGTACACTCGCTTTCACTCTCGCGCACGCTCACGAGTTGTCTCCCTCCCTCCCTTCCTCTCTCTCTCTCTCTCTCTCTCTCTCTCTCTCTCTCTCTCTCTCTCTTCTTTCACGACTACACACTGGTCAGAGCGCAGTGTCCGAGACGTACCGAAACTGCACCACCGCACCGCCACGGTTCACTCGCTCACTCGTTCCCGGTCGCTCTCTCTGTCTTTGTCTACTTA
>NW_017259225.1:716823-719111 GCF_001594045.1 Atta colombica | reverse complement strand
CTCTCTCTCTCTCTCTCTCTCTCTCTCTCTCTCTCTCTCTCTCTCTCTCTCTGTCTTTCTCTCGTCCGTCTCGTCAGTCGAACGTTGGTATATCACGGGACGGCGGCATCGCAGGTACACGCACACGCCACGTTTTACCGAAGAAAAGAGCGGAGGTAACGCGCGCGGTATTTGTTAATCTCCCGTTCCCGTCGGCCCGTGAAAAAATGGAACGTTAGACAAATGTAGGTCTGTAGGCCACTTCACTTACACTTTGCATCGGCACGGGCACTCCCTAAGTCAAGCGAGCGTCCGGCGCACTGTCGCGCACTGACAGCACGAGAACCGCCAGGACCGTATCAGCCGCACGCCGTCCGCCATACGTTCGCATTTTTTTTTTTCTTTCATTAGCGGATCTTTTCCTTCTCCTATTTCTTTTTCTCATTCTCCTAGCGAACGAAAATTTGTCTCCTTTGCGAACGGATCAACGTCGCGCGGCTCGAAATCTCAATTGGCTCAATTCGCGACGGCGGGAAATGAGTTCCTTCAGTCTACAATGTCTACATACCGTTCGATTTCAAATTCACGCAAAAATTGCTCCGAAGATCGTCGTTCAGGATAAAGTGCGAGGGTCAGGGTCGTGCGCGTGTGACGATCTTTGCGTGTCGCTTCGATTCGTATCGCCGTCTACTTGGCGTCTCCCTCCCCTTCCCCGTTTCGCCGAGCGCTTGTGTACGGCAGTGGTCGAACGAAAGGGAAACCGCGTAATCGCGAGCGTATACATGAAGTGATAGTGAGATACGCCGGCGTTCGCTTTCTCGCTCTCGCCACCGACTACCAAGATAAAAACAGTCTTCCGAAATACAAAGAGATAAGAGACGGAGGAAGGTGAAAAGAGAGCAGAAAAGGGAGAAAGAGAATTCGAATTTATATGCCGAGTTACATGCCGGCTCGGTTGGTGCAGAGCCGGAGTCGGGCGGAAAGTTACGACGGTTACGGCCCTGCGTCTCATTGGCGAGCTCCGTCGCGGGCGGAAAGACGCAATTTCCAAAAGGTGTCCGTCCCCGGCCCCGCTACCTTCGCCGCCGATGGGCCGCAATCGCAATTTGCGTCGTTCCGCGGATCCGGGAGACGATGATACCGCGGGACGACTCGTGCGGACCGACTTTTTTGGCCGTTGCTAACGAACCACCGGGGATTTATCACGAACCTCTCCTTTCGCGTGCCTCGGCGACACGATTCGCCGCCGCGTCGTGAGATACGACGATGATAGGCCGAGCTCTAAGTAGGTCAGCTGCCGCGGTGTCCGATCGCCCGGCGCGGGCCGCCCTTACGCGGCGTACGTTGCATAACTCGTCACGCGCGACTTCACCGAGTAAAACCGCGTGAAAAAGGCTACGGTCCGACGGACATAATGCGGCCGTAATACGTTTTCAATGAACAATGCACTTGACTAACGCACTCCTTGTCGCGTCGCGATCAGCGCCGTCTGTCGCGAAACCGCGCCCGTTTCAAAACGGCAATCATTCATGATCAAAGATATAGAACATGGACCGCGCCATCCTTATCTAATGAGGACAATTACCTAAATAGTATATATCTAATGTCATCAACAAAATTAAGAGAGAAAAAGGGCTTGAAAACGGATAAACTCCCTTTTCTTTCTATCAATATTACATTGTTAAACAGAAAAAGACAAAGACTGGACATCTTCGCGCCATCTCTTTCATTTTTGTCAGCTAATTGTACATACAGGTTGTGTAGTCTATGTTTTATGCTCACTACAAAAACGCGCGGATTTGTGTGGAGCCTTCGATTTATTTCGATTCAAAGAGCTCAAATGAATTTCTTTTCGTCGCTTTATTGTTAGAAAATATAAACTTGAAAACACTTTAAAAACTCGCATTATCGAGTTCTCTAAAATAAAAAGAAAAACTTTTCATAAATTGTAATTTTTTTGAGGACTTTATTTTTTAAATATTAAATTATTGAAAATAATTTAATATCTAAAAAATGAAGTCCTTTCGCGAATTTCAGAAAATGTAAATACAAAATGTACATACGAAATTAGATATAGAATAATATATCAGATACATGTATATGTCAAAAATTAAAATTGCAACTTTCTAACATTTCGTATTATATGTCTTTTTTCTTAAGTTTTTGATAATTTTTACAGTATTTTTTTATTAAATAGACCTTATTGTATTTTTCTGAATTAAATCGAGAAAATTTTTTATTATATTTCAACTTTCTGAACATTCATAAAACATTTACAGATTGTACAAAAATTTAATATATAAAATACT
>NW_017259225.1:715862-716774 GCF_001594045.1 Atta colombica | reverse complement strand
AATATATAAAATACTATTAACTATCTGCTATAACCCAATAAGGCTTTTCTTTTTTTTAGAGTCCAATCGAAATCATTTTGATCTCCAGCCGAAACCAATAAAACGAATATTCAGTCGTTCTTCAGCCGAAAATAAAACCGAAATTTAGACAAGTCTTATTAAAAAAAAAAGAAAAAAAAAGATAAAAGAGAAACTAACGGAGTCATATTTTTTTTCAAAATTAAAATCGACATGTTTGGATTAATTAGAGATATGATTTTATGATGAGACCATATATGATTTTTAGAAATAGTAAATTTATGTGCTCTTTAATATTAAATATAGGAATAACAGAGAGATTATATAAATAATAATTTTAACATATTTAAATTATGTATTACTAAATTTAATTAGATTATTTTAGAAATTTATGTATTTATGTATTGTAGTTAGGGTGGCATTTTTAACATTATTAGAGCAAAAGATTTTTAGGATATTCAGGATCGGATAAGAGGCCCAATAAAGTAGAAGTTAGGAGGGTGTTTCAACCTTTCAAAGATGCTATTAAATTGTTTGGGAAACAAATATTTATAAATCTAATCTTTATTGTATATTATATTACTTCTATTATTTTATTTACGTCAATAATAGTCAATTGATTGTTATATTATATTATTAATCTTTATTATTTAAATTATTCGTTATTATTTATAATTATTGTTTAACAATTATGAAGTATATATTTATATTTATGGGGTTATCATCTAATTCTTTATATTTATTAATGGGGGCTGTGCGTTCGGTTTCACAAACTTTATCTTATGAGGTTAAATAAATTATAATTTTTTTAGTATTGATAATTTTAGGAGAAAGATATTTTTTTATTGATTTTATAAAATGACAGAATTATATATAGTATATTTTTATAGTTAA
>NW_017259225.1:715452-715762 GCF_001594045.1 Atta colombica | reverse complement strand
TATTTTTAGTATTTTTTAAGATTTTATTAAATTATCAATATAACAATAATATTGCATCCTCAACTTTTAAAGAAATCAAATTACAATTATTATTACCACAAGTTTGTACTCAAATTGTCTTAAGCTTAATCAATGAGATAAAAACTAAAATCAAACAGTTGTTTTTTGAATGCTCACCAACGTATGCAATTACAGTTTCGGTTTACACCCACCGAAATTTGCTCCTAATTTTGACCAAAACCGAAATTTCGATCGAACTCTATTTGTAATATGTGTGTGTAATATGTGTATACATATATGTATATTATAT
>NW_017259225.1:712236-715405 GCF_001594045.1 Atta colombica | reverse complement strand
TATATATATATAAAATTATCATCATAATTAAAAGTTATTTTAAGAAGTAATTTGTTACCATTTTTGATTAGCCATTGTAAAAAGTAACTCGTTAGCGTTATTATTACTTCAAAAATATCAAATCGTTACAATTTCATTATTTTTTCACCGAATTGATTTTGTTTCAGAGTGGCATTCAATTATCTATATCACTAATTGACCAATTCAACACAAAACCTATAATTACCTCAAATCTATAATTAATCCCAATATGATCAAACACATAATTCTCTTTTTTTTATATTCACACTTATGCACGTTCCATACACGTACATGTATAAAATAATAATAAAACGTTTATATTCGTTATGTTTATCCAAAAATATAATAACTACATCATCATCAATATAAATCAAAACAAAATAATATAATGTCGCGAGTGAGAAGAGTCAAGAGAGAGGTAACTCTCGTTATTTGAAAAAATAATTGTAACGATAACGATGTTTCGTACGAATAACGCGTATGAATTCGTATGAATTACTTCCCAATTATCTTGTAGTTTATAAAAATACTACATATATAATAAATATAAAAATAAATTTTATGATGCAATTTAAATCAAGTTGTTACTTAGTTGTTCAGTTACTTGTTTGTTTAGCTTCGTCGAAAAGAGCACGCGATATAATCAGTCTTTGAATCTGCGCAGTACCTTCGTATATCTGATAAATTTTGGCATCGCGCATAAGCTTTTCTACTGGATACTCAGAATTGAAACCTGCACCACCGAAAACCTAAAAAAAAGTCACATACGATAAATTATAAAAACATATTGAATCAACTTCATCTTCTTACTAACTGTATAGTTTAATAAAAAATTCATTAATATACATTATTGTACTTTACCTGTACAGCGTCTGTAGCACATTTATTAGCTACATCACTGCAATAACATTTTGCAATACTAGCGAGCATTGTAGCATTCGGTAAATTTTTATCAGCAGCCCAGGCTGCCTTCATCCATGTCATTCTAGAAGTCTCAACACCAATAGCCATATCCGCTAGCATGAAAGCTATTATTTGATGTTCCGCTATTGGTTTACCAAATGTTTTGCGTTCCATTGCATATTTTGTTGCTTCGTCTAGAGCTCTCTGAGCTAAACCAGTAGCTGCTGCCGCTACCTGTAAAAATGTTAAAATATACTAAAATATATTAAATGTAAAAATATACTTGCACATATCTTATTATCTATATTTATTCGGCACTTAATGGATAGATTTAATGAAATATTACCGGTGATCGAGTTCTAGTAAAAGTTTTCATAGCTATCTTAAAACCTTCTCCTTCTCCAAGCAATACATTTTCTTCGGGAACGCGAACATCTTCAAATGTTATCATTCGCGTGTCACTTGCTCTTTGTCCCATATTAATTTCCTTAACATTTTAACATTATTAAAAAAAAATTAGTATAAATCAATAAAAATTTAAGTTAACAATTAAACAACAAATTAGGATAACAAAAATTATCACATCAAAAATTACCTTACGACCGGGAGTTAAGCCATCACTATTACGTTCCACAATAAAACCTGTAAAAGCTTTATTAGCTGGAGTTTTTGGATCTGAATTTGTTCTCGCTAAAACAAAATACCTGTACAATAAGAAGTTGCGTTAAAAGTGTAAAAGTAAAATTTCAGCTTTCTCTTGAAGTGTTTAAATTTTTTGTCTTACTCAAGAAGTACTTTGAACAATCTTGTTTATAAAAGTGTAAATAATGTGAAACGGTAACCAGATAATAATATTGTGCTTTTCTATTTCTTGATACATTTAATTCAACTTATCTGGTCTGAGACATATTATTTACATGTGAATAAGAATATTCCTCTATATATCCTTTAGAAGTTAATATTATATATAATGAAATATATTCTCTTTAGAAGTTAATATTAAATAATAAAGCACATTGTTTCAGTACCAGTTTGCAACACCACCATTTGTGATCCACATCTTGGTGCCATTAATTATCCACTCTTTTCCTTTCTTCTCAGCTTTGGTCTTAATACCTGCTACATCAGATCCTGCACCAGGTTCAGTAACGCAATATGCCTATAAATTTTATTATTCAATTTAACATTGCAACATTAACTTTAATTTAACTTTCATAAATTTAATTTCAGATTTACCGCAACATGTGGCTCTTCTAAAAGTCTTCCAAGATATTTCTTTTGCTGTTCTTTCGTTCCAGCTATGATAACTGGAGTTTGCTGAATAAAAAGATACATATACATACATATGTACGATTACTACTAAATAAATACTATTAAATAAATTAAAATATATAGTTTTAGAAGAATTGGAAATTAATAAAATTAAAGAAAAATTAATTTTTAATTTGCTGAAAGAATTAGAATGTTATATGATCTAAAAGTGAATACTGTTGATAAACTTACTCCAAGACTTGTGGCTTCTATTGCAGTTACTACTCCTGTACAACCATAAGCCAATTCTTCCGTAATCAAGCATGAATCAAAAATACTAGCTTCCATACCACCTAGAATAGATTGTAATTATTATCAATCTTATTTTTGCATTAATAATATTATTTTTTAGCAATATTATATTATTATAATAGTTTATAGTAAAATATGTGTATATAATATAATTTTGATAAATTAAGCATACCACAATGTTGTGGAATATGTTTATTCAGGAGACCAATACTCCACGCCTTTTTAATAATGTCCCATGGATATTTTCCAGTTCGATCGTACTCTGCAGCTACTGGAATAATCTCTTCTTTTGTAAACTTCCGCGCTAGCTCTTGTATTTCCTTTTGAGTATCTGATAATTCTAAAACAATACAATGAGATAGTAACCATATTTTAAAATCAGGTAATATATGTAATATGTAAAAATATGCAAAAAATTGTATAAAAAATTATATGTAAAAAATTTCAGCTTTCTCTTGAAGTGTTTAAATTTTTTGTGTTACTCAAGAAGTACAATTTTGAACAATCTTGTTTATAAAAGTGTAAATAATGTGAAATGATAACCAGATAATAATGTTGTGCTTTTCTATTTCTTGATACATTTTAATTCAACTTATCTGGTCTGAGACATATTATTTACATGTATCACATTATGTGAATAAGAATATTCCTCTCTCTCTCTCTCTCTCTCTCTATATATATA
>NW_017259225.1:707098-709907 GCF_001594045.1 Atta colombica | reverse complement strand
ATATATATATATATATACAGGATGTCCCGTTTTGGCCAATCGCTTTAATGCAGATAGAGCGGACTAAACTGAGTCGAAAAATCCTCTACTAACAAGATATTAAAAATTGATTTTGAAATAATATTGATTTTGAATCATTTTTTACTCAAATAATATCAACTTTACAGAAATACTGCAAAAGACAAAAATCATTAGTTTTCTTTTCATAAAACTCTAAGAATTTTTTCAGAATTTTTTATCAACTTTTTAATATCAACTACATTTTCTTATTTGTATCAACGCAACATGAGAAAATGCGGTATTAAAAAATTCTGAAAAAATTCTCAGAACTTTATGAGAAGAAAGTAAACAATTTTTCTCTCGCTGTTTTTCTGCAAAATTGATAGTATTTGAGTTAAAAAATTACTGAAAATCAAGCGATGTTTAATAATTAGTATCTTGTTAACTATCGCAAAAATTGCAAAATGTTAGAGGACTTTTCGATTCAGTTTAGTTCGCACTATTTAAACAAAACGATTCGTTACATTTTGAATGACGGTAACGGTAACGAGTTACTTTTGCAAATCAATATTGGGTAATGATAACGTGTTACTTTTTAGAAAAAAGAACGGTAATGAATAATAAAGAAGCGAGTTATTTTTATGAAGTAACGTTGCCAACCCGGTATACATAAGCTATCAACAAACAAAAAAAACGCTGTAAACACAGATAGCACAAAAAGAATTTATTCATATGTCAAAAATTTCGAGTTCATTTTCAGATATATAAAGCATTCTTATCAGAATTGTACAGAAAAGAATTTTTTTTGTGTCTGAAAATGAATTTTAAATTGATGACATAACAACTGAATCCTTTTTGAATTCTTTTTGAATTCTCTGTCTGGGAATATACAGAGAGTCTCTGGATTTTACGCAACTTTGGTATGATTTTATGCACTAAAATAAAAACATGTTATATAAACATACCCCTTTGAATGTTTTATTGAAACGTTACAATAAAAATATATAATATGTAAAAAAAAACAACATTATCTAAATTTGCATTTTTCAAATTGCTTCTTCACTTCAAGCTTGATATCAATGTAATTTTGATAATTTATCATCGTTTTTATGAAAGAAACTTTCCTATAAATCCTTTATTCTTGTAAAAAGTTGTCTTTTTTTTAATTCCTTGTATTTTAATGAAGACGTTGTCATTGGTGAGATGTTCTGACATAACAATTTTTTTGCTACGACTAATCTTTATAAATAGAATGAACAGCTGGTTCATTACTTTAGTAATTTTATTGAGAGTTTGTGCAAAGGTAGAAGAAACAATGGCTCGATTAAGCCTCATCGTAATGATCATCGCCGTTGCATTGGCATGTGTATTCGCAGAGGAAGAATTATATTCGAATCGATATGACGATATCAATATTCATGAAATTTTGGCGAACGAAAAATTGCGAATGCAATATTACAAATGCCTTTTGGGCACTGCACCATGCAAGACTGCAGATGCAAAATTCTTTGCTGGTATTCTTATATTACATATATATAATGTATACGGAATATACATATAATGTATTCTCATATTTATCATATTACTTTTTCTCTCTGTCGTTTTGTAATTAATTAAAACTAATTTTCCTGAATTATTAAAGAAATAACTATAAAATAAAATACCTGAGGCATTTAGCTCTCGAATATAATTAATAATTACGAACATTTACTATAACGAAAGATCTACGATGAATCGAATTAGAAATAAAAAATTATTATATATTAGAAAAATAGGGCAAATCAGAGTACGCCGCGATACTTAATGGTACGCAAAAATTTACCAATCAAATATGATTAATAAATCATAAAACATAAATATATTTAGCTTGCTTAAAAGTCGAATGTTCGGTCACATTTGGGGCTATCCTTAGCGATGTACAAAGAATTAGAAAAGAGATTTGTTACAGTAATCCTGCGTAACAGGTAAGTCCCAATTCAGATTCAAAACTCAACAAAGATTTACAAGCCAATAGTGATTTAAAAAAAAATCCTGCAGGCAAGAGTCCAAAAGAACATAAAATGAACAAAATAGTTAAATCAGATAAAATAATTAAGAACAAAGACATGATGTTAAAACGATGTTAACAGTATCAAAGTCAGAATCGTTATATCTTAATTGTTCTCTTGCACTCTTGCCTGCAGGTTTTTTTTTAATCATCATTGCTTGTGAATGATGCTTGGCTTATGAACTTCGTTGAATGATTTTGAATCTGAGTTGGGACTCGCCTATTACACAAGACTATAGGAAATCTCTTCTCTAACTCTTTGCTAAAAATGGCTCCAAATGTGTCATTCGACTTTTAAGCAAGCTATATATGTTTTAATTGATTAATCGTTTGTGAATTTTTACGCATCAAGTATCGCACCGTATTCTCATTTGCCCTATTTTTCTAATAATTTTGAATTTTAAGAGTCCTTATTAAATTTTTCATTATTCAGAAATAAAAGTATAGTAAATGAAAACAAACATTGAATAATAATTTCAAAGTAGCAGAGTTTCATCGTATTTTAATTTAAAAAGCTTTTTTTGATCATTAAAGATGATTAAACTATAAGGAATGTACCGTTAGCTAATTTGTCGAGTAAGTATTTGTCGAATAAATTGGATAATTCATCATTTATTGTTATCGGTAATTGAATTTTATCCGGCAATTATACAAAAAAATAGAAAAAATGAATTTAATTTTAAACATTAAAAAAAAAGATTGAGATATAATTGATCGAATTCTAATTTTAAATTTACAATTCACATTCTCTCAATGTAAAAA
>NW_017259225.1:705682-706998 GCF_001594045.1 Atta colombica | reverse complement strand
ATGTAAAATATTTAAATATATATGTAATAAAAAATAAAAAATAAATTAATCAATAATCAAATATTGATAAAAAGTATTTAAGTAGATTGGTTATATGTAATTTATGATAAAATAACTTAATTGGAAAAATTATAAAATTAAATTAAAACAACTCATAAAAGTCTAGCGCGATAAACAGTGCGCGCGTATTTAACTACCGATTTAAAACTACCGATTAAACTACCGATTTTGACCACTTTGCTGCGTGCTTCGAATAAACAATTTCTTAGAAATGTGCTGAACAAAAGATAGACTCTCACTTTGAAACACACACGATTTGCAGTAATGCTAAGAAATATTGCATTTTTAAATATCGATTTTCAAATATTCTTTTTTCTCATTCTTTTTTATTTTTATAGATTTTATTTTTATGTTATAAAACGGATAAATGTGAAACTTAATTTGTCATTGTGATTTCAGGAATCGTAAATGAAGCTATGCAAACGCAATGCAGAAAATGCTCCGAAAAACAAAAAGAACTTTTGAATGTTTTAAGTGATTGGTTTACAAAGAATAGGCCCGAAGAATGGGAAGCACTTGTTAAGAAGACTATAGAGAACGTTCAAAATAAAAATGCTTAAAGGACTTGATTTGCTGATAACAAATACGAAAAAAAAACTCTGACGAAGATGATGTCTTATGAAATGATGATTTATGTATAAAATTATGTATAAAATTATTACATATGAAAACTAATTCAGTATACAAACTATATAATGCTATATACTACAGTGTTTGGTAGAATAAAAGCATAAAATAAATTCAATTCTGTTCTTTTTATTTTATAATCGTCTTCAACTTAGTGCTATCTGCCGTATTCTTATATTTTATATGTACTACCAGAGAAAAATTTGAGAGAGACCATACCGATTTTTTTCCTATCAAAATCGTCTGTACTAATACATCTATTTTCAGTTTGTGAACTACGTGACTACATACATTTTCTGACACTATTGATAAAATTGTATCATCGAAAGTAGATATGGTTCATCTCTATACTAAATTCTCAGGACAAAAGCATACCGACTATCCTTAGGAGAGATTTAATGAGTTCTTAAACGAAAAAATTTTAATTTCTTCATCTTGTATTATGCAATAAAAGTTGTTAAATTTTAATTAATGAAATTGAAAATTCAAATAAGTTAATTTAGTGTGTAAATTTTGTCTTAAAATATTTTATAAAATTACGAAGTTATTTTTTTATGTAAATTTTTTACCATAAATTTTTGCCCGATTTTACCAAATATAATTACTAGTAGATATATATATATATATAT
>NW_017259225.1:697600-705601 GCF_001594045.1 Atta colombica | reverse complement strand
AAATTTATTTTTGCTAAGATCTTTAAAAATATATTTATAATTATTTTATAGAATATAAAATGATTTAAAAACATGCTTTAAAAAAAAAAGTTAATTTTACAAGTAAAAAATAATATTTACACACAATTGCTCCAAGATTGTGCACGATATTTCTCCCAGACCTCCTTCTTCTCCTCTTAGAATACGGTTCACATCCTCTCGCACTGGACACTCACGTAAAACACTCGCGAATAATACACTATAATCGCGCGCGACTATAACTTGAGTCCGATAACTTAAACGACACTTCTGAAACAAACGTGCGACGCGACGAACCGGCTGCGATTCGTTTATTTTCAAGTAAATCGGCGATGAGGGTACGTTAGCTTCCCCGTTGGATTTTTACACGAAGAGAATGATTTTATTCAATACCTAAAAATTTATCTTAATATCTAAGATATATAGATGATCATTCAGATGTATCCGAAAATTTTTAGATACTTGAGAAAAACCGTTCTTTTCGTATAAATATTCTCTGGATATTGAATTCTCCCACAACGTCAAAGTTGTATCCATGAAAGGAAAGATAATCTGAAAAATGTAATATATAGCTATTATCTGTATTACTACGTAATCAGTTAACTTTTAGAAACGAATATCAAACACACGTCTGCAATTCGTTATTGCGAAATAAATTTAGAGCAGATAAAAGGGCTAAAAAAGATTTTTTATTATTTTTTTTATTATTATATATAATAAAGTTTCAAAGTTATGTTTAATTTTTAAATGGATCGTATAACGAAAGGCACAAAACAAAAAATTAATTAAATAATTAAACTATATTTATTGTAAAAGCACAAATTACGTTATTTGCATGAGAGTATTCATATTACGTTGCTTTCTCGTGCGATACCATTCGTACAGACAAGTAACTATGTCGCGCGTGCTGCTCTTCTTCACATTTCTTTTTGAAACATACTTACAATAATCGCAAAAAGTGCTAAATATAATACGAAATGCTGTTTTATGAATATTCATATAATACAATTACTAGTATGATTAATTATTCATAAAGTACAACGTTTGTATTATATTTGGCATTCTTAATAAGATAAGATTTCAAAAAATAATGTGAAAAAGGAGCGCACGCGACTTCCTGCTTGTACGAATCTCGGTAAGGGAATGACTGCGCCGTAACTACGCGTAACGTAAACATGACGCGCCGCTCCGTGCCATCCCCCGTACCGTCCTCACCAAGGTCGCGTGCCAACCGTCTAACTGTTCAAATATTAACGCATAATACGAAGTAAAATAATATTTTCTTTACAGTTTTAATATTCTCCATTTAACAATTTCCATGAAACAATTTTTTATATGTATCTAGTCTTAACGGCGCGAGTCGTTTAATGTGATATCATAATTGTATTGTGATACACCGAGAAACATATTCGACGTTCATTTTATACCCTGATGAAAATAAAAATCGGAGGGTAAATCGGATGTAATGAAAGAGTAACAGAAGCATGAATGAAACTTTTAGAAGTCGAAAATTGAAACAATGAAATGTAAAAGAAGCATTTACGTTTCTTTTATATTTTGATGTTTCAATTTTTGCCTTCTGTTACTCTTCCATTGCATCTGATTTACGCTCCGATTTTTATTTTCATCAGGATAATTTTAAATATTCATATCAATTACAATGTGCTGACAAAAAACAAACAGTTAAAAGAGATTTTTACTAACGTGGTTTTTTTTATGTAATTACTCACGTGAAGTGCTTTTGACATCCCAACATTATATCTCAACGTTTATTGTTCTTTTTTGTAATTTACAATTAAATAAAGATTAACAATCCTATACAGCACAGAATTTGCAGCAATGTCGCTGCAATAAAGTTGCAATATTGCTGCATTGTTGTTACAACTTTTGTGCTGTAGGGGATATGTCATTAAGATAAATGCAAAAATTTATTTTAAATTATGAAACAATTTCGACTAAATAAAATAATATATATAAATACTAAATAGCATGCACATACATTTAGAGATATGTAATTTAAACATAATTTATCTATTACTTTTCCCGTATTAAGAATGTGGAGAAAATGGATTATACGATTCAAAGTGATAAAAAGCTACAATTTGAAATAATAAGAATCTCATTTTTATATATACTGTACAAGAACACATGAAATATCTAAAATATTCATGAGCTGTGTATGTGCGTAATCTAAGAAATAAAGCAAAAACCGCAACCTATTAATAATACACTCTTTAGTAATAGGCAATCTTACGTTATTTGTGTTCGTAGATATTTAATTTTCATTAATTAATACGAGACGTGAAGCGACTTATAAAACACACGTCCATCTCACTCCGAGGTCGCCGAGCGAATGCCGAATGCCGAAGTGATGACGTAGTCAACCATCGCGCCGCGCGACTCCCCCATCCACCACCCTATTCGTCGCGTGATCCTTCCCCATGCTGTTTACCGAATGCTGTTGAAATATCCATTTATTGCGTATGAAAAATAGTCACGGTTTATTTAATTATTCGTATTTTACATGATTTTGACAAACGTATCGCCGTACATTTCGCGTTTTGCTTTATGCGGCATCTCTGGCACAATCCTATATTACTTGCATGATTCTTTAAACGTAATTAGTAATTATTCGCGTAAGTATTTTTAATAGTTCAACATTATGTCTCAACTTTTATTGTTTTTTTTAATAATTTATACTTAAATAAAGGTTAATAAAATATTCTATAAGTGTATGTTCTTTTGTATAAAAATACATGCAAATTTTCTTAATATCATGAAACAATTTGTGCTAAATACAGCTTTGGCTAAAAGTACTCAATCAAAAGTACAATATCTTGTTAATCATTATTTAATTTTTCAGTTAATAAATTAATTTAAGACACTATTATTACTATAAATTGTTCTGCGTTTCAGAAATTCTTTAAATTACTTTACGTATAAGCCGATTACGGTTCGATAAAATAACATACGTATTATTTAAAATAAAAAATATAAAATAAGTTCCTAGTAATTAGAGACTTTGATACACACTAGTAATTATGTTTATTAAAAACGGGCTAAAAATTTGCATAAAGAAACATAACTTCGTAATTTTATAAGATATTATAAGACAAAATTCACTAAATTGACTTGTTTGAATTTTCAATTTCGTTTATTGAAATTTAACAACTTTTATTTATATATGTAGAAGATGCAAAATTAAAATTTTTTCGTTCAAGGACCCATTAAACTTATATTCCTATGGATAGTCGGCACACTTCTGTCTTGAAGATTTAATACAGAGACGAACCACATCTACTTTCGACGATACGATTTTATCGATAATATCAGAAAATGTATATAGTCATATAGTTATCAAATTGAAAATGGATGTACTTGAAAATGGCGGTAGTGTACGGGATTTTAACGGTAAGAAGTGCTCCGCACAATAAAAGAAACAAGGAACTAAGAACAAAGAATAAGAATTTCAATCAATCAGAAATCTGTCTATTCCACAATATATGATTTCTGATAAATTGAAATTCTTATTCTCTGTTCCTTTTATTATGCGGAATCCCTAACAGGAAAAAAACCGATATGGCCTTTCTTTTTCCAGATTTCTCTCGGATGAATTTCTATCTTTGTCACTCTCTGAATATCAAGAAGGATAAAACTTATCTTGACTTATCATCAAATGGAAAGCATTTTAGGATCCCCTTTTATCAATTGTCAATATACAGTTTTATTAATATAATTTACATAATTTACCGACCGAGGTGGTGAACTAAAGAACTGTTGCTCGGTGTTCGCATTGCTTGAAATCTCCAGAATTTTTGCAATTATAATAAGATAAATATATTTAGACATTCAAAAGAGAGAAAACGAAGATTCTATGTACAAGTGCAAGTAAATAGATTTAATGATTTAATTAATATACAAAGAAATATAAACCTATTCGACAAATTAAGAGATACAAAAAAATGTTTATATACATTTACTTGCTTGCAAATATTGTTTTATGAAATAATTGAAGGAAAAATTGAAAGAAAAAATTCAAGAAAAAAGAAAAAAATTATTTCTTTGCTTCGAATTACTCAGCGATTCATATAGCTATAAACTAAAAAGATATATCTTTTTAACCTTAAAATGTTACAAGCTTCCAAAAACGTGGCACGTCTTTTATTTTCCAGTAAGTATTTTCAATACAGTTAAAAATATCTCTGGATTTTTATCGATATTTTTCACATTGTAATACTTTTATAGCATGGCAATCTGTATCTATAACACCAGTAGCTGGTTTAAAGATCTTTCCTCCGCCAATAAAATTTGGCGGTAAGTATATCACACAGTTATAAGTAAATATTATTATAAATGTTGAAGAAACTTATTTGATGTTATATTTAATATATGGTCATCAGATATTGAATTTCCGGAGCGAGCAAGACTTAAGATAGTGGAAAGAGTTCCACAGTTTCCATCAGGAATGCGTCCTCCCAAAATGCAAAAGCGACTAAGGTACATGCGGGGTCCAGAAAAAATACATAATTTCCTTATGTACAGACAATTTGGTATCATTGTAAGTCTGCATTTTCGATACATTTAAGTCAGTATTATAGCAGATTCTTATATTTAAGACTGTCTTAAATACAGCTTAAATATAAATCAATCAGAATTAACATTTTATTAAAATATTACTGAAAATAAACACAAATTCTAAATACTATTTTTAGAACAGTATAGACAGTTCTTATTTACAGCTCTTAGTAATAAAGAAAATCTTAGAAATATAGTATCATTTTCTTAAATCATAGGCTACAGGAGGAGGTAGATTGAAATACGGTCATTTCGAGATGATACGTTTAACAATTGGTAGAAAACTCGATCAACAAAGGATGTTTGCAATTTGGCGTGTGGATCCACCATGGCAACCAGTTACAAAAAAGGTTTAACAATTGTAATGGATCATGCAATTTGGAATACTAAAGAAATACTTTCTTACTATAATAATTATGTTTTTAGGGACAAGGACATCGTATGGGTGGAGGTAAAGGTGCTATTGATCATTATGTCACTCCTATTAAAGCAGGACGAGTCATTATAGAAGTTGGTGGGCGTTGTGAATATTTTGAGGTATCTTGATTATATACTGTTTTTTAACATTTTTAAAAATAACTTATCCAGACAGCATATATCTAAAAGATGTCTCAAGGACATATTTAGAAAATTCTTGGAATTTTAAATAGCGTAATCTTGTTCTACAATATTTTGTTGATTTTCAAAATTTTTTTACCATCAATAAGGGCATCGAAAAATAATATAATAATATTGGTTTCATATATGAATTTGATTTCAATAAATCTTCATGATTCAAATTCCCGAATTTTCGCTATTCCTGAGATTTTGAAAAATTGGAATTTAAATTTTTTGTGTTAAAATTGTAAATTTTTGTTTATTTGCACCAGCAATACAAATTAAATAGGACATGAGATTAGAAAGGACTTCTAAATGAAAAAAATATAAATAAATGGAAATATACTGAAACATAAAATTCTTTTTAGGTAAAAAAAATATTAAACCAAATAGCAAATCAACTACCGTTCAAAGCCATAGCTGTCAGTCAGCAAATTCTAGATAAAAATGCTGCTAAAGAGAAATGGTTGGAAGAAAACAATCTGCATCTTTGGACTTGGAAATACATGGTTCAGAATAACATGCTTGGTTGCCAAAAATGGTTATCACCATCTGATAAATTATGGTTTAATAAATATTTGTAAATAACAAAAATATATTTGAAGAAAGTATGTTTGTACTTTTTCTTTCTGAAATCATAAATTACCTAAGCATAATTAAAATCCAAATATACAAAAAAATGAGAATAATCTAGATTCTAGAATAAAGTTATTGTCAAGTTTTCATGAGTAAGAAGGTTCGAGAACATAAAACTAGACCTACAAAACTTGCGTAATCGGGACAAATATTTCTTCATTCTGAGGATGAAGTCCCATGAAGCGTATTTGCCGCATATCGCGTAATTGCATAACCAATTAATAATCAGTAAACACGAAATCACAACAGCGAATCGCTTCTGATTGCGCGTTACGCAATACGCGATAAACAGTTACACCTCACAGGGACTCCAACCTGATTGGTTGGCAGTCGCAAATCCCGATGCGTAATCCAATACAGGCTTAATGTTTATAGCTTTCATCTCACAATTTACACATGTGACATCACACACATTCCTTTCGATTATTTTTGTATCTATTAGGTTTTTGAGGTTAAGACTAAGAAAGTACGTATAAACACATGTTAATATTTTAATAATATTTGATGATGACACAAAAACTTCAGTAAAATACGGGATTTTTTATCATATATGTATATTATAATATGAAATTTATAGATATGCACATTATCTCCGAAACTTATTTACATACATGATTAAAAAGTTAAATATTGTTCTCTAATAAGCATTTTGTTCCATTTTAATAAAAATGATAAGTAACTGGGAAATGATACAAATCTTTTTTTAGATGACAAAATTACTAGAATGGCTATCTTGTGCAACTGTAATCTTTGGCGTGTGGTTTGCTACAATTACAAGCAACTCTGTTCTTATCAAGGAATGGCGTGAAATTATACTTTTCCTTCCAATTATCTCCTTATTTCTCTTTGGATTATATGCAATTACTATTGTCTTGTTCAGGGTATTCACTTTTAATAACTGTGAAAGCGCAGCCATTGAACTTCAACGAGTTAGTAGTCTTTTTTTTTTAGAAGGCATGATTGTACATGTAATATATTCTTATCTAATACTGTTGCTTTTTCTCTTTTAGCAAATAGAGGAAGCTAAGAAAGATCTTCAGAGCAAAGGTATAATATTACAAGGGACTGATGTTTCTTCAACTTTATAAAAACTTTTGTAAATAATATAATGTAAAATATAAAAAAACATTACTTTTCTAATTTGTACATATATGATTTTGTAAATATAAATTTCTTGAAGTTTTATACGCTTTTATGCATATTTATAAAATTGATTTAGACTATATCAAACAAAATTTTGCTTATGAATAAAATTTGAATTTTTTAACAACAAATTTATAATAAAATTTGTGGTTATTTATATAATTTTTTATATTGGTGCATAAAAAGGCTACTGTATGTGAAGCTTTTTAATTATAAAAGTATAAACATCTCGACTAATAAAATATCTTATGTTAACATTATTGCATTTTTTAGAGAATATAGATACATATATTTTTAGGTGTCATAATTATGTTTTTACATTTAGTTGTCTATGTATAGCAGTCTTTACAGCATCGGAGAACAAAGTGCATGTGCTCAAATTTTCTATAAAGTTATTAGTAGTAATATAACGGGTTTTGTGGAAATCGTAATTTATTCATTTATACTATGTATTACAAGTGTGTTGAGCACACAACAGAGAATGTGTTCTGTTTTAACAGCAGTTCTTTTCTATTAATAATTTCTCTATTTTTATAAAAAAGGAGGGATAAAATTCATCAGCATAACAAACAGATTGGAATTTTATGCATTGTTACTATAACTCTCCAACGAATAATTTCTTATATTATTTTGCATTAAATATATGTAAGAGCGATGAAAATTTTTCAATATTTATTATTGTTTCAATGATATTATTAATAAGTAACTGTGTATGGTACAAATTTAAGAATTAAGAATTTCCTATTTATGTAACATGCATAAATGCGTATATATGTATGTATGTTATGTGTGCATAAATTGAATTATTTTTTGTGTTAAAAAAAGATTAATTGTTTTATGCTGTAAAAAAAGATATCAGACATGTCATATTTGAAATAGTATAATACTTTGTTTCATAAGCTTTAATAAAAGCGAGCTTTAATAAAATTTCAATATTATATGTGTAACAATGTATTCAAGGGTTTTTTTATTCAAAATTATTTAATAAATACATAGTAACTAAATTGTCTTATTGAATGATTTGATTGAAAA
>NW_017259225.1:683890-697500 GCF_001594045.1 Atta colombica | reverse complement strand
TATATATATATATATATATACTTATTTTATGACAAACTATTACAATTTACTATTGAATTGTGTATATCATAAGAGAGTTTTTTAATATTTAAATTAGTTTACCGGTATTATCATTTCAAAATAGAAAATCTCTTTGTACATACATACATTAATACGAATATATGCAAGTACACATACCCAAACAGATGCATTCTATAATTTTTATATCAGAAAGCCGAGAAATATACAAAATGCACTTATTATACCTACATGCAAACATTTAGATATGTATAAAACATACCTTAACGCGAGAGTGAACACATCTTCAATTTATATATGCCCAACCCTCAATATATAACTACTGCAAGGTATTCTTCTGCAGAGTAAGGCTCGTAAGGCTTTCTCATATAAAAATGCAATTATATTGCTCCATATATATTAAAGAAATATAAGATCTTAGAGCACTTGTAGGCTGTAAGGATGGATTTTATAACATCATCTGCTGTAAGCAACAATTCTTTCTCTCATAAACATGTGTTAGATATTGAATGAAATGTTTTTAAAAATATGAAACAATGCTTAAAAGAGACATATATGTAATGTTATGGTATGCGCCTATCTTTAAATTCAATCGCTTACCAAACACACCAGGATTTTATCTACACAACAAATAAAATAGCATAGATATTGTATATATCTATATACAAAATAAAGATGATTATTGTAAGGTAAAAATGATAATGGTGCGATCATCCACCCTCTGTCAGTCCCGTTCTTTATTCGAAACACCGCGCAAAATCAAGATGAGCGATTCAGTCGTCAAGGTTTTGCGAAAGTAGGAAGTTAGCAGCGAGATTTTCGTTCTTTTCACAGGCGAAATATGCTTGTACGACTAAATGTTCTGGGAAACCTAACGCCTTCAACCTCTCAATAGCTTCTCTGTCTTGTGGTGTTATCTGTATTAAACCGGATCCTACGCCCGTTGCTGCACCCGCGCCAGGTCCACCATTCACAGCACCTCCTGCAGTAGCTGCAGCCGCGGGTCCTACACCTCCTCCAGATGGTAAAACTCGCGCCCCCGTTCCCGTAGTAGGTTCCACTACAAGAAAAGCACGACAAATTATACATATTATTAATATTATATAATTATCAATTTATTTTCAATTACAATAACGACGATGTTTTAAGCTTTACACTAGCATAGACTAACCAGGTTCATTGAGCATGCGTACAAATGCTTCCTGATTTTGAGAAATAAGCTGTAAAAGGGCAGGATTAGTGGAACCGATTTGTTGAAGAAGATTGTTCAGCAGCTGTGGATTCTGTTGAATGACCTGACGCATTTGTTGAAATTGTGGTTGCAAACGTAAAAAGGCCAATGGATCTTGACTTTGATCCTGAAGTTGTTCTTGTGCTTCTGGTGGATCTTCAGGTGGATCCTCGAAGAGTTGCGCTGGTATACCTGTTATGAGATACTCGACAGCTCTATCAGGATTGTTAAAACTTGCACGCAGCGCCTGTACGACCTGCTCACGTTCATACCTAATTCAAACGATAAGATTATTATATAAATACTAATAATTGCAGTTCAGTGTGTCATTTTTCTCTGTACGTACCCCATATCCATAATGTTGTTTACCATAGTATTATAATCCTCCCCCATTAGCAAGGCACTTTCTGCTTGACCAGCCACTGGAGCAGCTGCTATGGGTTGCTCTTGCACATTACTAGCTGCTCGTGTAGTATCCTGAACATTAGGGTTCGAACTAGGTTGTGTAGTTGCTGAGCTACAACAGAAAGATAAAGAAACATGAAGTAAACTAATTTCTATTCTATAATCTAAAAAAAAAATTAAACAGTTTTGTTCTCTCAATAATATTTGACAAATGATTATATTTGTTGTAATTAATGTTTGATATAATAAATATTTTACAACAAACGATATATTTATCGCGTTTTACGCAAAATATCGCAATCCTTAAATTACCTAGTAGATTCCTCCTTCTTATCACCCTCTGTGCGCTGTTCTTCGCTTGTTTTAGGTGTAGCACCAGTTTTAGGCTTTGTTACCATAACAACTATAAATTTCTTCTCATCGATATTATATTCTGCTAAAGGCTGCTCATCCGCTAATATTTTCCCTGCAAGTATTTGCACATCGTTACAATAATAAAAGTAAAAAAAGAAAAAAATTTGTCATAGACCCCAACGTGTGAAAGACGGAAACATAACCTATGAACGTTTCTGCAAGATCATTCCTATCCCGAGGGAGCTATATTTAAACATATACGGGCCATGCAATAATCAGTATATTATTCTAACGCGGGTTTTCTCCCAGCTGTGTTGACGAGCATGCCGGGCGGTTGAATAATGTTCCCGATGTATTAGGTTATTTGTATGTTATCCTTACCAGCGTATATTAACTTCTGATGTTCGGCAGGGAAGCCTTTCTGCGTTTCGATCTTCTCCTTGAGATCTTTGACCTGATAAGGCAAATATCTGAATCGTTAACCGCTCGAAAAAGTCGGTTCCATCACTAAATCTTGCCAAATTTTACTTACAGTTTGCGACGAGTCGATCTCTATCGTGAAGGTTTGCTGCTGTAAGTTTTTCAGCGTTATAATCATATTGCCGGGGTGGTGAGCTCGCGCAACGTACGTCAAGCAATCGTAAAATTAACCCCGCGTAGTCCTCCACGATAAGAATAAAACGGTGTTTTGGAGTAGAGATTTTTTTTCAGCGATGAGTCTGCACTGCCTTAAACAGCTCGCAGGTGTATGAATGTTAACACTTGCAACAGTGTGCGGAAAACATATGATAATGAAAGATCTAGTAACGACTACACTACCAACCGCTGGTCCGTTTAGAACAATATTATGCTGCATTCACACGATGTACAATATCCGATCTGAAGATGCGATAGCCAATAAGAAAATTCGGTCCTAAATTACATTTAGACCAATTTTATCTCCAAGGAAAATTTTATCGAATAAATAAATAAATAATAATAATAATAATATTCTTCGGAGAGAATGTTTTCGATGTTCTTGCACGATTCATCTTTTGTTCTTTTATCTTCAATATGAAAAAAAAAGAAAGATGAATCTTATAAGAAGTTCAATAGCCTGGGATAAAAAATAATCTTATTCTTTTTTTTTGATTAATTAATATGGACTGTTAGCAGTAATTTCAAACTGAATGTGTTCCGATGTTTGTATATATTGCCAGTATGAAAATAATATTCTTCGGATAGGATTTATCTTTTATTTTTTTATTTTCAATATGAAAAAAAAAGATGAAGAACCTTGTAAGAAGTTCAATAGCCTGGGATAAAGAATAATCCTGTTCTTCTCTTTGGCTATATAATATGGACTGCTAGCAATAATTTCAGACTGGGTGTGTTTCGATATTTGTATACACTGCCAGTACGAAAATCTATACTCATCTTATAATATACGTGACGTTAACTATAGATTTTCAAAGTCTCACAGAACATGGCCTATATTTATGCTTACCGTACATTTGGTGCTTCATCTTTGAGCTGCCTCGCTCGCCTAATATTACAAACATGTGACATAGCGCGGTGCATGTAAATCGTTACAAAATGGAAAGAGTTCTCGAAGAGCGTTTAAGGGAAAGAGTCTGCCTCGGTGACACCGAAGCCATCCAAGACCTCTTGACTCTAGGTGTTGACGTTAATGCGCGAGAGCCTGTCAGCGGATGGTACTTGTAATTTCAATTTTGCTTTCACAAACAGAACCCATAAAAATATATTTACATATTTCTGAATTTTTTTTTAATCTTGTACAATTCGTTCTCGCTTGTACTCATTAAATGGAATAACTTACATTCTATTGCTTATGATAAAAATGGGCTCTAATGCCAATGTAAAAATTAGATCAGAGTTGTCCAGGTCTGAATACTTTTGGCTTGAACTAAAATGTATCAGTAATCGCCTACTTTTCAATTCATTTGTGTTTTATTGTAGTGCATGATATTGAGACTCAAGAATGACACTTAAATCGTTAAAAGTTTTTGACCTGTGTCATTATGCTTAAAATTTTCTGTTATTATAAGATACTATTCATAATATTATTCATAATACATTTAACTATAAAAAAACATGAATTTTATGTATACATATTTATGTATACATATACTGTAATATTAGTAACAGAATAAATAAATCTAACTATTATAGATTTACATATTAAGATATTTATATCATATTATTCATTTTTCATTCATTTCTGTTTCTCAAGGACTGCACTACATTGGGCATGTAAAGAGGGATACTTAGATATCGCTGTCTTACTCTTGAAAAATGGTGCCGATAAAAATATAAGATCTGAGATAGGCGAAACACCAGCATCTGTCTGCAGCAATCAACAAATTTTATATCTTCTGAGCACAAACGATGACATCGAGCGAATCATGTATGATACAGCATTACGTTCAGCTCCATCCGCGTATGCTCCACCAGATTTTTTGCGCGCTACTGCAAATTCTTCAAAAGGCAGAAATAACATATATGACAAAAACAGACTCATCTCAGCATTTCAAGATGGTTCGATATAAATTGATACATTTTCTTTAGTAACTTGATATTCTAAATTTAGCCAGAAAAATATAGTTGTTATATTTATATTGATTCAGTTTAAATAAATTGAAAATTGTTTTTAAAGACACTATATATAGTTTATTATATACTATAGCTGCTGTAGTATATGTATACATATATATATATATAAAATTATATTTTAATATATTTTTAGAATTGGTACTGAAAATCCGAATTGCCAATACAGCGGATTCAGATTTCATAGAGGTAGAATTACCACGAAGCGAGTTAACATATCAGGCTCTATTGTGTCTGTGTTGCAAGGAGCTAGATGTCAATTCGCATCAAATCCAGAAATTACGAAAGTTGCCCAATACTAGACTGAGGAGAGACAAAGATATTCAGAGACTTCAAAACTTTCAAGAGATCGAAGTGGTCATAGATGCGACAAAGGGCTTGCAAAATTCCAACAGTGTCGCCAACAGTTTGCCAACATTACCCGCTAATGGATATCAAAGTATATCTAAGAAGGATCAGACTATTTTGTATTGATTATTAGTATTAGGAAGGAATGTTCCTCACAATTTCAAGTATTTGCACATAATCTAATATATCAATAAAAAAGAAATTATTTGTTAAGCAATAAACTGCCTTTATTAACTAAATAATGATATCCAAGAGATAATATTCTCTACCATAATTAATGTAATATTTAATTCTTTGAGGAGCTTTTTAATAAAATAATTTACAGAAAATCTTTTCTAAAAGTTTTTGGAAAGTCACTTGAAATTTGATTCTAATCTCAGAATTTTAACTAAAGTAAAATTAAACGAAAAATAAAAATAGCATAAAAACAGTTTCTATTCATGAAATTTAAAAAGGAGTTATATTAATAATTTCTAAAGTGTTACATGTTTATCTAATTATTGTCTTAGATACAATAATTGAACTAGAGATGATAAAAATATTTGTGATATTTAATGTTGATTATATAAATTAATATTAAACTTAAATAACATATATAATATTATGTATTTAGAAAATTTTTCTGATTACCATTTCTTACTTTTTTACAATATTTTTTAAAATACAAAGTACTAACAGATTTTCTATTTTATTGAAATTTTCGTTCAATTTTCAACTTTTTTCTTTGTGATTTTTTTACTTGATTCATTCTTTTTGATCTGTTCCTTTTTGAGGATTACTGTGCCTTCAGGTTTAACTGTGACTGTAGTATTACTTATAAATGTTGAAAGCTCTCCTTCTACATCGCAGTAAGCTTTAGGTCTCTTTGGCTGCACTGCAATTGTACTTGGATCAACAGTGTTTTTATTCTCTGAAATTCATAAATTTATTTAAAGAAACAATCTATCTATGTTGTCAATAAATTAAATCTATATTTCAACTTACTTAATGTCATATAAAAAGGCAATGCTAGGCTGTTTGTGCCTTTCAATCGAAGCGCTCGTATGTTTGTCCAACCACCAGGATAGTTTTTAGACAATTCTTCACAAACGGCTAATACATTTTTCAAAACTCTTTTCTTTTTCATACATGTATTCCCTACTTGCATCAAATGAGTATCACCATGGGAATGAAGCTGCATACTGGTTTTTCTCAATGCATGATCAACCTCATGCTTTAAGTCCTTGCTTTCCATTCTGACTGAAGTTGGTAACTTTCGTCTTTTGGAAAAGATTTTTCCCAATAAATGACACATATGGCCAGCAATACGACCATCAACAAGAAAGTGATCATAACTGGATAAAAGCTTTTTCTTCAATTCAAATTGATCGAATTCGGTTTTCACACGATTTATAGGTATTATCTCATTCACACGAGTGCATCCATGCTTGCCTAATAAATTTTTATAATGTTCCACCGTTGGTTCATAATCTTTTCTTCTTCCTTTCTCTAAATCGCAAACAAATAAAGCTACTTCATCATTCGGAGCCACTATTGAATATGGCAACAATCTATAAAGAGAAATATAAATTTTAATTAAAAATTTAACAGAAACACAACAATTTTTATTATGCATAAGGTATCATCATTACAAGATTTATAATCAGAAAATCTCATAAGGATCCATTGGCAATTACAATATATAATCATGTGAAGTTTTAATAAAAAGAAAATGAAATCTTTTAAGATCCATAAATTCACTTACATTCTCATTTGTCTACGAGGCATCTCTGGTACTCTGACGCTAGTCACTTGTATAAATATCGGCCGAGCCTCCTCAGCGAGAAGATTGTTCGTCTCTTTTAACTGTTCTTGAGTCATATGAAAAATCGCAGAAATGCATTCTAAAATTTGTTTTTTCGATAGATCCTTCAAATTAAATTCCTTTGATGACTCAATCGTCTCTGTTTCAGAATTCATTCGTTTCCGCTTTCGCGTTTTCACTTGCGAATTTGAATTCTCTCGTTTCATTTTCTGTGTATTGTCTATACTTAAATGATTATCTGCTCTGTGCACTTGACGCAATATTTCTGTTTTATCCTTCTTATGTTTGATTGCGATCATGTAGTAACAAACGCAGTCGTTAGCATATCAATACTGTCGTGCTCAACATTACTGCATTATTTAATTATTATGATAATTAGACAAGAATCCATTTATTCAATTATGTTGAGAAAAAAATAGTCTTAATAAATATTTAAAAAAGTAAAATATCTCATTACCAGTTATATACATACAAATCAATGAAAAGCACGTGGTCCAACAGCTTCGCCTAGTCCAGCCATGATGTTAGCCGTGCAGAAAGTGATTAGTGAACAATGAGCCAATACAGCCTTGGGCTGTATTTCAAAATTCATTACCAGCGCTAAAAAACTACAATTTATGTTAAATTCATTCTACATTACGCGCAAGCCAATCTCAAGTTGCGACAGCCGATCTGAAGACCAATCACAACTCTACAGTCGTTACTTTGCTTTCTTTTCTGCAATTGTAATTGGTCTCAACTGTTCTGTTCCGTAAATTTCATGAGACGGCGGCCTAAATTAATAAGCGTCACTCAGATGCGTTGGATTTGAACAATAGGTCTATCGCGTAGCTAATACTTTTTCCACCCTTCGCTTTATCTTTTTTCGAAGTCAAATATATATCTATCTCATTTTAAGTGCAAAAATATTGAAGATTTCATGTAACGCGAACAGACCTAACGGCTGCATTCAGCGGACTCATCAGTTGAGTAAGCATTCGCTGCTATTGGATGCATTCAGTGAACGCTCATTAAGCTCTTGCATCTAATTAGCATATTCTGTTAGAACTAAAAATATAGACCAAACAGAGACAAGAGCTCACTGAGAGCTTAGGAGCGGACATAGTATTGAATGCTCATTGTATTCTTCTAGATCTAAAATGCTGATTGGATGATCTAAAAGAATATACCAATAACAGCGAGCGCAGCCAATGGTCGCGTTCAACAGACTCAGGGTCTGAGCATAAGAATTGTCATAACATTTACTTAGGCTGCGTTCCAAAACTTTCTCTCTGAGGAAAATTTTACTCGAAATATATAGTACACGTAATGTATACAGTAAATATACAGTATAATCTTTCTCGGAGAAGAAGTTCTAAAGATTAAAAAAAGAGAAAGATAAGTTGAATCAAGATTAAGTCCGGATCTACATTAGATGTTTTAAGCTTTAAACCGTAAGAAAATAACCAATTATAGTTGAATATGAGGAGAATAATTGATTGTGATTCGTTCATTCCTTAAGGCTGTGATCAAAGTCTCGCTACAAATGCTTTGAAGCATATGATGGACTAATTAGAAAAAAGAATTTTACAAACTGACCAATTAAAAAAAGCGTTTCAAAGCGTTTGCAGCATCGCGTTGACCCTATGATTTAAAGTTTAAAAATGTATTGTAGATCCGGACTAAAGTTAATCTACATTGGTGGAAATGGGCAGTAATGCTATAAATGCTTCAAAGCATTTTTTGATTGGTTAATTAAAATTCTTTCTTCCTTGGTCAATCAAACGCTTCGAAGCATTTATAGAGTCAAGTGGACCGCACTCCCCTCCCCCGCCCTCCCCATCAACCGATTAACGTCAATCGTGATTGATCAATTCTGTTGAACAACATATGCGATTGGTCAGTTCCAAGAAAAAACCAATTAGTCGCTGGCGCTCTTGGCGTTTCTGCGTTGAAAATGAGATATGAAAGCAGTCCATGATGCGCTGCGCATGCGTCAAATTTTATTCGAATTGGCGTTTTTTTTAATATCGAAAGAAATTATAACCTATAATCCCAATGAAGGTCGATGAATCAGGAAGTAATAGAAATCTATCCTGGTATATACTTTTTATTTTTATAAGATATCTTTTTGTATTTCAGTGAATTGATTAAGTTTCTGTATTTTCTATTTTTTATATAACTTTAAGTTTATTATCCAAATTGTAATCTATAAAAAATTTCTTCTAACGGTCTCAAAGAATAGAAATGTCAGTATTAAACCGGTTGGTAAAGCAAATAATAATTGTATCACAAATAATAATTATTTTCTACTTAAAGGTTCGAGAGAGGACAGGTACTCAAAATGATTTCATTCAAATGGATAATTATCTACGGTTCGTTAGCACCATTTTTTATTATGATTACTCTGCTATACGTTCTCGGGGTTGCGAGATATGTCACCGACTTTGAGGAGAATACTTGTGAAATGACGTATATGTTTGAGTACCCGCAATATGTGGTACGTGGACTTGTAAATCATACAGGAGACTACAATACTTTTTAACTTTATACTAGTTTTTATGAACTATTGGAGAGCCTGATATAAGAATAGAGATTATACTTTAATCTGTTTTAATGCGTTTATCTAGAACTTTTAAGTTTGTTTTTTTTATTATTGTACTAGATTGAACTAAAACTTTCCTCTTTGTCAAATTTTGAATATATACCTATTTAAAAAGTATATATTGATTTGATTGTAAAAAACAGACCTCTAATCTATTAAATGATATTAAGTTTGCTTTTTTCAATTTTATTTTTCCATCAGAATATAAAGAAATAATAACGAGTTTTTTATTTATTAAATGTAAAAACAAAGAATATTTTTAGTGGAATGCTAAATATGTAATAAATTTTTTTGTGAATTTTTAAATAATATATTTTAGAAAATATCCTTTAAAAATGATATTGAAGCGAAATATCCGCGGTTTGGATTGTATGCTTATGGAGAAGGCATTCTAACCGAAAAATTGAGAAGAATGCATTTTTCTGGTATACCAGTTCTTTTCATACCAGGCAATGCTGGATCTCATGAGCAAGGTTTGTATTACTTTAATAATATATTGGCGACTTAGTTTGATGACAGATTTTTATTATTTCAAAACAGATATTCAAAAGTCTATTTACTTATTTTTTTTTTTTTTATTTTAGTACGATCTATTGCTTCAGTAAGTTTAAGAAAAAGCCGCACAGCTTCCTTCCATTTTGATTTTTTTACTGTTTCATTCAGTAAGGATTATTCTGCATTGTATGGAGGTATGACAGAAAAATATTTAAAAAATTATTAATATATTGATATTTTTGTATATAATATCAACTGTTGTTGTAATTTTATTAATGCTAGGGGTGCTTATGGAACAAACAGAGTATGTCTCACATTGTATAAAGACAATACTAGCGTTGTATAAGGGAAAAATAGACAATATTGTATTAATTGGTCATTCTATGGTAAGAAACACAGATATGTGCTATAAAGAATGATTTAAATTTACTGGCATTGCTTTCAGGGTGGTATTGTAGCAAAAGGAGCTCTGTTACTAATGCCAAATATGAATGCATCATTAGCAAATATGATAATAAATTTGGCTACTCCTCATACTCCCTTCTTAGTTTTTGATAGTACTTTTGCAAATTATTATTATGAATTGGAAAGACATTTGCATAAACTTAAGGATGCAGGAGTAAAGGTAGTGTCAATTGGAGGTGGACCACGTGATATACTTGTACCTTCTATCGCAGCTTTCGATCGTACGGCGGATATAAATGTTCTTTCCACGAGTGTACCATGTGTTTGGAAATCCACGGATCATTTAAGTATTCTATGGTGTAAACAATTAGTATTTGTAATTGTGCGGTCGCTGTTTGATTCTGTGAATCAGTTGGAAAAACCGCCTAAAATTACATCAAATCCTGATTTAAAAATGAAGTCCTTATCTTATCATTTCTTAAAAGTAAGTAATTATTATAGATGCTAAAAGATTTAATCAACTCAGATACTTATATAATACTTCAGTTACTTATATATAATATCGCACAAAAAGATATTTAATAATTATAAATTTTGGAATTGCTAAAATAAATTAATGAATTTTAATGTCTAAAATTTCAGCATACTTCTGGCAAAAAAATGTATCATTATCCAGACAAAGTTCGATTTGAAACTGACGCTGAATGGGTGAGTGTACCTCAACAGTATGTCTGGAATAATAATGGAATTAAAAGATCATCCGTTATATATCTTGCGGTGGAACTATTTCATAAATCTGACTTCTTAACCATCGATGCAATAAATTTACAAAGCAAGGATTGGCTGTTTGTATGCTCAGCATTAAAAAAACAAGAACAAAAAAGAATTTGGTAACATTGAATTATATACTTCTATTATACTTCTATTATGAAAGAAATTATTATTTATCAATAAGTTTTATAATATATGTATTTTTCAGTGAATGGGGTTGGAGTTTGACAAATAAAACAAGAATTTTACCCGATCCTTTATATCGATCGAGAAGGATTGTTGATTTAAATCTAAAAGAGATAAAATATCCACACATTACTCATGCCATTGTGAAATTAACTCCCGATGATTTAGAGAAACAACTTACAGTCAATTTTGATTCCTATTTTTACAATAATCGAATGGAATCTACAAGAAATAGATTCTTACATCCTAAATATCTTTTTGGTTTCCGTGGACCCAATTTAATTGAGACTGTCAAGGGAAGTATAAGATATTATATAACACTTCCCAACATCATAGACGCAATTACAATCGAGTTCAAATCACTGAATTGTATTAAGCATCATGCTATTGTCGAGTTAATAGAATCATCGAATATAGGATCGACTCAGGTGGAAATCTTCACGAATACGTAAGTGTATTTCATAATAATTCGAGCTTCGTATTAGCTATTTTTACATATATTTAATTATAATAATGCAGGGACGATGGTCCGAAAACGATGAAAATGCAGACTCTTTATGGACGTTCCAATGATACAGCAAGTTTAAGAGTGACATTAGAACCAGAATGCATTTATATGATTAATATTCAACCTGGAGGAATCATCGATAAAATTTCGTGTAGAGTACGGGATCGGTGGCCATTGCTTTATACGGCCATTATCAGTTTGCTTCTTCTTATCATTTCTTTAAGGATACATTACAATTCAGATGTGCTACCGACAATAATCATTACCATAATATTATCCTTTGTCTTCAACGTTACTTACGAAACTTGCATCGCTTTATGTATTATTGGTATATCTGCCGTCGGTGTATGTTTCTCTGTTATATTTCTTGGTTCTGTTGCACATGGAATAGCTGTCAGGTATAGTTCTTTTATTTATACTAAAATAAAAATATTCTCTTGTATTTAATTGCATATTGAAAAAATGATTAAATTGATGGATTAAAATATTTTTGTAAGTCATATTCTTTGTAGGTTCTTAGCACGTGCAATAGCATTCTCAGTAACATGGTCCGACTGGTTATTGAGTGGTTTAAATCAGCTGCCATATATTACAACTTTTTTCGTACAATCTTTAATTCCAATAACATGCGCAGCTCTTAGTATGCTCATTTCAGTATTTCTTCACTTTTTAAAATTAACAAGGATGTATGAAGATTATTTAGAAGACATATTATTGGCCCCACTCCAACATTTCAATTTATTTAAACGTTGGAAGAATGCAAAAAATGAAGAAGAAAATGATCAGTTAAATACTAGTCAAAAAAATATCGGTCAAGAGATATACAATCGTCTTCTCCTATTTCTATTATATAGTTTTGCTGCAATCCCAGCAATTCCATCTGTCTTAGTTTGGGCAAAAAATTTCAGGTACATATTAAAATTGTCTCGATTTAAAACTTCCGTTTTCTTATTATAATATCAAATTGTGATAGAAGCGAAAAGTATAATCAATTAATTATACTTTAATGTAAGATACTATAATGAGAAAAAAAGGGCCCTTAAAATCGAAATTAAGTTTCATAAAAATTAGTTAACGAAAATAGACATACTTATTACAGCTACGATATGAGACTCTCCACAGAAGATCCTGTCCATGTAGTAAGTTGGATAATATTGGCTGGGTGCAGTACATTAGGTATCGTACAGATTTCTCCTAAGCACAAAGGATACCGCTCGCTTATATTAAGTAATATATTACGTTTCACGAGTTGGGTTATTCTTTCTATGACTGCAGCTCCGCGTCCATCCTTTTACCAGTGGTGTATGCCACCCATTATTGCCACAGTAGTAACGCTCATCGCACTAAATTCTATGATTCCTTAAGAAAATTAAATTCAATACTAATTAAAATACTAATTGACAAAAATTATATTAATAAGTTTACAATAATAGAAATATGTTTACATACAGTTTTTCTTACTGTTTATCATTAATTTTGTAAATTTTTCTGGTTGTGGCAATACTATTAAAATTTATGTCACACGTTTCTAATATTATTACAAATTAAATGGTAACTACATGTTGGAACATATAAGTATTATCAGGAGACATAGTAATGTCTCGGCGCTAAGACAAGCGCAGCGATAGTACATTACCGCGTACTTTATGCGAGACCACGAATTGCGGGAATTTTATATAACAGTAATCAAAAAAGTATAATATAAATATAATCATATAAGTAGTCTAGTGTAATCTTATAAAGCAAATAAGCTGGAACTTATTTTAAGATTGTTTAGCATAGTGTATCAATAATAATTGTGAGAAAAAATATTTATAACTGTAATGCAAAAACTTAGATCTTATGTAACTTATTGTGATATATGTGATATAATATAAAATAAGTCTTCTTA
>NW_017259225.1:683078-683790 GCF_001594045.1 Atta colombica | reverse complement strand
ATATATATATATATATACATGTTTTTTTTAAATAATTACTTAGATAATTACTTAGAATCTCTAATATTTCATTTTATTTATATATGTATATATACACATTTGTTTCTAAAGATGAAGTTTCTATTCTACAGATGTATTTTCAATGTCTGTATTCTGCACACTATACACACATATCTGCTTTTTAGTAATGGGATGTATTTCATAGTTTGCAACTATGCCCATTTGATGTTGAAGAAAATTTATTGTTTTTGCTGCTAAAGTTTTGTTATTTGCATGTACTTCTGGATGTTGCATGAAATCACTTAGCTGGAAAAATAATAGAAGTTTATAAATTGAAACAGTTATGCAACACTTAGGGATATAGATGCTGCACATTAGTATTATAACACAGTTCAATTTTATCAAACATATATATTTGCAGATTTTGTTAAGACCATGTATGAATTTAAAACAAATATAATTATTGATTTTTGGCAATGTAAGAAAAAAATCTTATAATATAACATTTACCTTCATCCATTTGCTTTCTGAAATCTCCTGTTTACAACTATTAATTTCAAAATTTTGAGGTGTTAAGTACGCGATCATATATATATCCGAGCATCCAAAAGAATAATCATGCCCATGTCTGAAAGATATTAAACATCTGAAATCTGCCTGAATTCCTGTTTCTTCTAAAACTTCTCTCTTGGCTGCTGTTTCAATATCTTCT
>NW_017259225.1:682344-682978 GCF_001594045.1 Atta colombica | reverse complement strand
TATATATATATATATATATAAAACATGAACTAATATATGCACAATGTCTTATATTAAGTTACCTGGCTCTACGTAGCCTCCTGGAAGTTTCCAACTTGCTTTAGTAGGAGCATATTTTTCTTTAATAACAAGAATTTCACTAGTATTCTTATTGAACACAAACGCACCAACACCTAAGTATGTATGTGCATATTTTGGGACATTACATTCCTCATTAGTAGACAACCAACGATATAACATGACATATTCTTCTTTGGAATGATGGAAGATGAATCCATGTCCTGTTAATATTGGAACCCACTCGGTATGCGGTATGTGCACACGAAACCATATAGTGCGTCTTTTATCTTTTATCCATTGTTCTAAAGAATCTATAAAGATATTTATAAATTATATGTGTGTTTATTTCTTCTGATTTCTAAAATATATTCTGCTATAATATATCAAATTTATTTCTTTAACATCCTTTTAACGAGATAATGAACATGGAATGTGAGAACTCAATGAAGAAATAATTTTAACTTGTTATTATAAATGTATGCTTTACAAGTAAAATTTAGCAAATTTGAAAAGAAAATGATTGTCCAAAATTTTCTTTATAAGTGATATATATATGTGTGTATATATATATATA
>NW_017259225.1:679124-680895 GCF_001594045.1 Atta colombica | reverse complement strand
TATATATATATATTCTTACAATATATAATATTATATGCATATAATTAATAATGTCTTAAATAGAAAAAGAGATGAGGCAAAATGCGTCTCTACCTTTGAGACGCTGTGCAAATATTTTATTGTCGCAAGCTTCCTCAACGGAATCGATTGTAATGCCATTATAATGATCTGTATGACCTTTGAAGATTCGTTGTGCCATTATTGCGTCTAACGTATTTAATTGTCCGATACGTGTGCTATGCGAAAGAAGAACGGTTGAATTTCGTGTCGTCAATGTTCTTGAAACGCGCAGCAATATCGCGTTCTGCATCAGGTACTCAATGATCGAATGATCGAATCTCAGCGCGAAAATTTATTATCAAGTTAAGCGGCCATGAATTGATAACGAGAGTAAAGATTATCAGAACACGTCGCGATCATACGTAAGCGACGTATTGGCAATTTTTTCTCATTTCTTTGCGTCTCTATTTATATTGTCATTCAGTAGCAACATAACCTCAACTAAAATTGTACAATCGGATCCGCTTCTCTCTGAAAATATTACCGAAATAAGTTTTATATAAAAAATTGATAATTCAACGTGAACGTCATATAATAAACATCATTTCTGCGCATGAAATGACATAAATCGAACGATGTCACGTAACAACGAACGTAAGTTTACATAATAAATAATTTATATGTAAAATAAATATGCAATAACGCTTCTACCTACAATAAATTTATATGTTTTTATACATAGAACATATTCCGAGAAGAAAAATTGTCGCTCAAATCTTGTTTTTTTTTTCTTATAATTTCAATACTTTTTGATTTTGATAAGTTAGAAAATAATAATTTAATGATAATTTGCTTATTCTCTGCTTTAATTAATTAAAAATAAAAATAAAAATTATTTTCTTATATAATATAAATTATAGCATAGTTTATTGTGATCAAAATTTATATTTTTTTTATTCTTTTTATGTGAACCTTCAAAAGCTTTACAATAGAAAAGGTCGTGGGACGTGAATAGTGATTTTCTTTCTCAGAATATATTCTACATACAAATAAATATAAATTTAAACTACATAAATTAAACTAATAATTCAAACTAATATCAAATATCAAAATATAAATTTACATATATAAAATTACAGGAAAATCGAAAATAGGACCATTATACTACATTTATTTAATTATTTATATAAACAGCATACAAAGAAATACATAATAATATTATACCTAGTAAAAAATTTTTCATGCATGAATGTATATAAATATGTATAAACATATAGAAACATGTATAAATTTATAGACATATAATTATGTATGAGATATGTCCATACATCCTTCATTTGTAATATTACTTTTTAATATATTGAAAATAATAATAATAATGAGAAAATATAAAAAATAATTAATTGTTACATTGTTTATTTTAGAAAAAATAAAATTTGGAGAAATATAAAAACTGCTCATATATAATTGCATATAAAATTATACATAGTTATGTTTGAGCAAATTTTGTTGCATTTTTCCCGAACTTGATTTTTTCTAAAACAAATAATACGAAAATTGTCTCATTAATTATTTTTGATGTTGTCTAAAAAAAAATATTGTTATTATTTTCAGTACACTAAAAAATATTACAAAAGAAAGAAAACTATATGGACATTTTTCATGTTTAATTATATATGATTATGAATATTTATGCATATTTAGGTGTATGTTTATATATATTTATATATATTAATGTATAAAAAATTTTTTATCGAGTAGTTTTGGAGGA
>NW_017259225.1:675590-678990 GCF_001594045.1 Atta colombica | reverse complement strand
AAAATTTACGTTTTTCTTTTATAAGTACTTTAAATATTCAAAATAATTTATGCAAAGTTTTATTGCGATTCACTCTGATTAGTTACAAAAACAGAACAAAGATAGAACAAATAAATATTTTGTTTATTTATTGGATTATTATAGTTCATGCATCACAATGTAACTTTACGTAAATAATCTTGAATATAACATAATGTATAACTTATATTTAAAAATTGATATTTTTGTTATTTATTTTATAATACATTTTTATATATTTTTATTAGAGCAAATTAAAAAAGTACTATTATTTATTAAAATAATTTATGATTCAGATAGTAAACCGTCAAATTTGTTGTATTATTTTTAAACATGATTTAGAATAATTTATAATTTTTTCACAATTTTATTATCATTTTGAAAATATGTATAAAACTTGTATTAATATTCTGAACATAACCATCTCGTCTGAAAAATAAATATCTTCAATTAAAAGCTCCGTATTTGGAGCTTTTAATTTAAATGAGAATCTTAGCATATACAGAGTATCCCAAAATAACCGCCAAATATCGTGTGCTGATATAATCGCCGACTAAATTGAGTCACAAAATCCTCTACCATTTTGCAATTTTCGCAATAGTTAACAAGATATTAATTACTAAAAATCGTTGAATTGATTTTCAATAATTTTTGACTCGAATACTATAAACTTTACAGAAAAACAGCAAGAGAAAAAAGTTGTTTATTTTCTTCTCATGGAGCTCTAAAAATTTTTTCATAATTTTTTATCAGTTTTTTTATTACTGCATTTTCTTATATTGGCAACTATTTTTATTAACATGAGAAAATGCAGTATTAACAAATTTTGAAAAAATTCTCAGAACTCTATGAAAAGAAAACAAATAATTTTTGTCACCTGTTTTTCTGTTAAAAATTTTGATACTTGAGTAAAAAATTATTGAAAATCAATATTCGGCGATTTTTAGTAATTAATATCTTAACTATTGCAAAAATTGCAAATTGGATTTAAAGGATTTTTCAACTCAGTTTATTTCGTTGTATGAGCATACAAAATTTTTGGCAGTGATTTTTAGGACACTCTGTGTATATTTTCATTTTTCTTACGAAAATGGAAAATATTTATCCATAAATGTTAGGACGTAAAAACAACGAATTATTATAAATGAAAGGCTGGACATTATTAAATATAGAACAGTAAGCTTTTTCTTATATCCTTCTTTAATATCATCAATACAAATTACATCATAAATAATAATTATTATTAACTTTATTAAGATATATTTGCGTATCAATTTGCAACACGTGCTACGTAATAGTATTAATATAGTACACAATTAATTACAATTAATTACAATTAATATAGTACTAAGTAAAATCATAAGTTCAAAAAACTTTTTCCGATAAATTCGTATATCTTCGGACAATTTTGTTCAGCCGCCATTTTGAAAGCCATCACATTATTTGCTTTTGTACTTCGATTGTAATTGTTCAACAAATGAATCGTCATAGCGTTTTTCTCTATTTTCAGCATTTCTTTCACTCTTGTTTTGTTTGTGTGAACTTCCCACGAATCAGGAAATGAGGGATAAAATTTTTCCGGTGAGTAGATCGTAAACAGTCGACATTCCTTATCCTGCGAATCATATACGTGGAAAGATTTATCTAATAAGGTAATATGCATTTAACGTAAAATGATTTCTGTTACGATTCTTTTCGCATATATATTCAATCTATTGTAATCTAAATCCTTCATATAATTTTTTAGAATTCTATATAATTATATAATTTTTTAGAAAAATTCTCGAGATATTTTTATTTTAAAATTACAATATTTTTCTAGAATTCTTTATATATGAATTTTGAAATATTTAAAAATCTTTCATTTTATCATAAAAAATTTATAAAATTTGAAATGTTTAAGAATTTTTCATAAATTTTCATAAATTTAAAATATAAATATTCTGAACAATATGAAAATATAAAAATTTTTTAGAGGTTTCATTATCTACGCACATATCAATTGATATATGATGTGTACTAACATGACGAGATTTATTAATCCAATGACCATGCAAATGATAACAAATGGCTGCGTTCAGCAGAAAAGATAGCCTTGCAACTGTTATAAAGCAGCTTTTCTTCTGTACGCAGCTAATATATACAATAAAAAAGTTTTATAGTTTAAATTATAGAATTCATATTTAGGTTTATTTTATATAACATTTTTTAATTTAAATTGTAGAGACAAAGAGAAAAAGAAATGTGAAACTGAGGATGAGTGAGAAACCATACAAGAAAGAGACAGAAATATTATACGTCATGAAGTGATGAAACACGCTGATGAAAGTGACTTATTTGCTAATAATAAATGAATCAAATTCGTTATCATACTCACGTTTCCTTGATAACAGAGTTTCCATATGGCTTCGGTTATAACTCTTGTGATATTGTATCGTAAATAGTTGTTTGCATTTGTACTTTTAATAATTTCCATACAAGCGTCGATAAAATTACTTCCAAAATTTGTACTCGTGTCAACGCCAAATACACCGACATCCATGTTTCGATTGTCTTGTATGCCCACAAAAGTAGTTAGCTTGTCCAGTGATCTAAATATAAATTTTAATTTATTTACTTAAATCTAAATACGTTTATATACTATTTAATTGTTGCAGCGAATTTGGTAGATGCTGATACTGACACTTATCTATTCGTGTACACAAAATATTGGAATCATGACATTTTGAATCTCACAAAGTTTAAAACTCATATTTATAGTTGATTTCTATATAGACCTTTAAATATAAATTTAAGATTTTACTAAATTTATTAGAAAAATTTATTAGAAAATTATCAATCAGTTTCGTCTGCCTTAGCTGAATTTACTTTGAAGCCTTGAAAATAAGAAATCGTTCAACTCACGTCAGCACCACGCTGTTCAAATTCAACGATACACCACCAAACTTCCACAGCGTCAACATCCGGACATAATCGTGAAAGTTTTTATGTAGCCAATCGTGGTTCTTCCATAATCTACGAATATTTGCCCAGAACCAGTCTTCTATTGGTGTATCACTAATGTATGTAGACAAACGTATTCTCCTTATATATACGTTATCATAGGTTTCTAAAATTTTGATGTATCTCTTAGATTTCTCAGAAAATTGCTCCGTCGCGAAGAAAAGCAAGAAAACATTCAAATTGCGATTGTTTCTAGCTGACGATTCTACGGCACATGCTTGTTGAGGCGTAAGATTCGGCGGTGAACACGTGGTCTCATGGAAGAATATGCATCTACTTGGTATCAACATTTGTTCGTCTAAAAAGAATTAAGAAAAAAAAATATAATGAAAAAGAAATTATTTAAATAATTTATTTTATATATTTTTTATATTTAAAT
>NW_017259225.1:674820-675424 GCF_001594045.1 Atta colombica | reverse complement strand
ATAATAATTAAATATATCTAAGAAATGAAAAATTAATAATAAAAATGATAATAAAAATGAATAATAAAAATTTGAAAATAAAAGATAAAATCTTGATATTATCGCAAAATAAATTCATTCTATAAAATTTTATACGCTATATTATTATTATAAAAGAATAAATTACACTATTACACAAATATGATCAAGTGTACAGAATGATTTATAATTGCATATTTTTATTCTCATGAATATTCTGTAATTAACGTAAATGATTGCATATTAAAATTGATGATATTTATAGATCAAAGAATATATATTAAAATCGATGGTATATAGATTAAGGAATACATATTAAAATCAGTGACATATAGATCATCGAATCGTTTATAATTGTAAAGAATATATCATAACAGAATATATGTATCGTGATACTTTTAAAATTCTACTTCAACTGTACTTAAAGATTGTCGACAATAACTCATCATTGTAATACTTATAGCAGCTGCAGCGATATGTATATATACAGAGTGAACCAGAGTTATTGAACCAGCTTTTTATCCTATGAGAAAATTATCGACTCTACACATTATAATCCAATTAGATATGAAGTCTCATATATATA
>NW_017259225.1:671051-674082 GCF_001594045.1 Atta colombica | reverse complement strand
TAATATTTTAATATTTAAACTTTAGAGAGAGAGAGAGAGAGAGAGAGAGAGAGAGAGAGAGAGAGAGAGAATTTCTTTATTTTATTTTATTTTAGTAAAATTAAATTTTTATTCTATAGATAATAATTGAAATATAAGAAATAAAATCTATAACAGCTTAACTAACCCCATTCTCCTTCTCCAAGTTCCATGATATCACTAGATCCGCACCAATAGCAGGAAACATGATCGGCTGAGATGACAGTGATCAATACCACCGATAAATCCTCCCAAAAAATGCAGACAATAATCATTAATCCAAGTAGACAGCACAATACAAAAAACGCGCATTGTTTCCTCATAATTGCAGATGGCTTTGTCCAGTATTCATTTGCAAACAATCTGTGAAAGTTTATACAATTCATATAATTCTATTTGAAATTTCTATTTTGTTTACGTGGAAATCGATTTCTTATTGAAGAAGATCTTTTTATCAAAATATATGGAATATAGAAACAATTGAAATAACTGTACTAATATAATTGTTACATAATCTACGAGTGTGCGATAAATAGCTCTCAACTGCTCGATTATTACTGACATCTTCATAATATGCAGCAATCGTTCTCCAACGATGTGAAAACGGACTACGGACAGGTATGATTTCATTTCAAGAACTTTTTACGTTTTATTTGAATAAGAAACATTTCGAATTTTGTTTGACTTGCAAACTTTTAGCATTAACTTTTTTTAAATTAATATTATTTAATATTAATTAAATTTTTAAGTTATTTTCTCTAATATCATTGGAAATGGATTAGATATTTATGATGAATCATTACTCACGCATAAAACTAGAATGTGTTCGAAAAGGAGTTGTAAAATTGTTCAACTATATTTCTGTAATGAAGAATAATTATCCAATATATCACTATGAATCACGTCAAATAATTAATCTTTCAAGAAAACAATACATGTACAACAATTTCAATAAAAATCAATCAATATGATTATCTCTAATTGAGGAAATACTATAAATTACGTAAATACAGAAAAACTATTTTCGTGAGGATTTAACAAGAAACTATAAAATCTTGTATTCAACAGCTTCACAGAAAAAAATAAACCTTTTGCACAAACTTTGCTTTCGTTCGCGTAACCAAACATTGGCCTTCACAACACGCAGCCTTAACTATAGTTTATTACGCGATATATATAGAGTTGCAGCATTGGTATTAATAATCTTCGCAAAACGAATCATTATTCAAATAAACGAGATTTGCGTACGTCAATTGGCGAATTGCCTAGACATGAATAAGATATTTTTAAAATATATTTTTTAAATATTTTAAATATTCGTCTATTTACTAAAAAACGATGAATGTATTCTTTCTGCGTATTAGTTACTTTATAATTTAATACATTTACTATGCAAAGAAAATACGAAACATGTTCAAAATTTGCAAAGAATTAAAAAAAAATAATAGAAAATGTTATCATGATATGAAATACAAAGAGCAAAGTTTCTATGTATATTTTATTGATAATTGTACAATATATTTTATTTATATTATATTTTCGTCTATCTTGACAAATATACAGCTCTTGATTGCAACGAATATTCAGCTCTCGAATATTTTTAAAAGAATATAATAAATTAATCTAATCTTAAATAAATGAATAACGCGCGGCTTTTTTGTATATATCTTTCTCTTATATATTCATAAAATATATATATTTTACTTTTTTTAAGAATATATATTACAGATTTTTTTATATGCAGGAATAGAGTTAAGTGTCGCATTTAAGATATTATAAATCGTTTTATCGTATATTGGAAATACAAAAATTTATAAAATTTTGTTCAACTTGAAGTCCTTGCAGAGGCATTTTATACAATTTATAGAATTCCTTAAAAACATACGTACACACGCAAATATTTTAAGATAGAACGTATTTTTTTAAATAAAAATATCAATACATTTGTCATTCATTATCAACATTTGTTAATTTATTGTTTTACATTATTGTACATGATTTTATAATCTTTACAATGTATGTAAAATAGTACAAAGGATTAAATTATTATACATTTTCCAATTTTAAGTTTCTTTTGGTTTCTAAGTATACTTGAATTTGCTTGACGTATTATGTATGCATAATCTAGAAGTATAATCAACAAAAATGTAACAAATTTATTAATGAGTTTATACACTAATATTTTAACATTATAACACACTATTATAACATTTTCATCACAAATATTATTATTGAATTGAAATTTATTGCTTTAGAAAATTATTAAACGAAGACAAAATAAGTGTATATGATTGTTATCAAAATGTAGCGACGAATTCAATTACGCGTGATAGATAAACGAAAAAAACTAAAGAAAGGCGGATATGTGTATGTATATATTTATAATATTACAGATTTGTGTATATTTCGTATTTGAATAAAAATACCTATAGATTATTTGATAAATGCATATAAATCGTGTCTTACTTTTGATCATAAATTAAAAGTTGCACAGCCATGATATTACTATCGTAATATTTATATTGAAATTTTATCAATGAGTTAAAACGAGGTATATCTTACGATCGTTTGCAAATTTACAAAAAGATAAATTTTGGTGAAGTTACGATAGCTTGGTATTAAAAACTGTCTGTTTATATATAGTAATCATAATTGTTAATAATAATAACATTAATATATTTATAATATGAACACGATCAAAAGATTCAGTTCAATGGTGACTTATCTCTTTTTTAAGAACTTGGAGAAATTAATCTTATATAGATTCATAAAATATAATTTTAATTAAGATCCTCAAATTCTTAAAAAATTGAGTTTATTATGATTGTGTACTGAATTTTTCGATTGTAACAATATTAACAATAATTGATTATCTTTAGATTATCTAATAGTTTGTACTGGTAAAACCGTTTATGTATGTAACTATCGATATGCATCCAAAATTTTTCTTATATTACAGTAGACTCTTGGCGAAAATTTTTCTTATAATTTTTCATAATTCATAACGATATGT
>NW_017259225.1:655285-670951 GCF_001594045.1 Atta colombica | reverse complement strand
ACACATACATCTACACACGCACACACACACACACACGCGCGCGCGCGCGCGCGCGTAAGCACGCACATGCATGCACATACACGTACACACACAAGGTAACCTATTACTATACCCTATACGAACACAAAAATATATATATATATATATACATAAATTTTGTATTCTTAAACTCTTTATGCTCTCTCGAGAAAAATGTTATATATATATATGGATATATTTTATATATTGTATAATTATATATGAAACACCGGACTGATTAGCGGATTTTGTTACATTGAATAGACTGGACTAGAACAATCTGTAATATATTTGATAAAACAAATATTAATTTCAAATATATGTGAAACTGAGTTATATAAATATATACGTGAATATGTACGTGAATATGTAAATAAATATATTCATTACAAATACGTAACATTATGAAAATTCATTCAAAAATAAACTATTTTAACGATCAAAACTTATATATTGAGTGTAATTTTATGTTATACATTTTATTTTAACAAATATTGTTGACGAAAATAAGCAAAATATTGTTTCGTTTTTATTTGAACGAGAAAACGATGAACTTCTTTAAGTATAAAAATAGATTTTTCTGTTTTCATAACAAGAGAATGAAAATCTATTATTTTATACTATACAAGCGATCAATATGGTAAGCATCAACATCTGACTTGTACATTGAAATTTCATCTTCAATGTAAACATATGAGATTATAAGTTATAACTGCAGCGATTTATTATTATTATTATTACTTAATAACATGATAATTCATAGTATAATATTTAAAATGGCATTGGTCTGTAACAGACGTTATAAAATACGTTATATATATTTACAGAAATTTATTGCTCACAGAAAAAGTAGAGTGAATAGAATACTTTCCTAAATCAGCCTTTGTCTCGTTAAATGCATTTTATATGACAAATATCGCTTTTTCGATTGCATTTAGACAATCTTGTTCTATGTGAAATGTTTTCGTATATGGAATGTTTTCAATATTGTGAGATGAAATAAGTATTCCACTTTTTATCCTACTTATGCTTAAGTTCAAAATATTTTGCCGCAATTATTGAAAACATGAGGACAATACTTCCGTGCGATAACGGCATACGGTACATTGCTATTCACTCGCACCTTTTCGGCCTTGCTCAAATTATTCCATACGTGAATCGCTTTGGCCTTGTTCAATGTCTTCAAAGTCACGTTGCTGTCTTTTATCTCAAAATATTTCTTCCATTTTTTATAATGAATCGGATAGAAAACCGACGGCGGATATACTGTGAAGCCGTGGCAACGGTTGGTTGTCATATCGCGTGCCTAAAAAATTATAAAACAGAAAAATATTTTTTAGCTTATTTTTTTAGCTTATTCTTAATTTTTTATTTTATTTTATTTATGAAGTGAATAATAAGTAAAAGTGTTATATTCTTTAAAAGAAGATTAATATTAATTTTACTAAAAGAAATTCGAGTAATTATGAAATAAAAAATATATAACTAATGAATATAATAAAGAGATAAGAGGAGAGAAAAAAGAAAAAAATAATATTTACAACATTGTAACAATTAATTATTATTAATTATTATTATTATTAATTATTATTAATGTATAAAATAGCATACGTACAACTAGATTAAATCGCACAAATAAAAAATTGCACACTTTAAGTAAAGAAAAAAGTAATAAATTATTATTTATAGCATTCCTATAAATTATTATTTATAACACTACTATCCGTTATCTGTTAAATGTCTGTGTTTGTAATTTGCTATTTGCGTTAGATATAATATCGCATGTTTCGAGATTCTGATATCTAGAATGCATTTTATGTATATAAAAGGTTACAGAAAAAATTCAATCATGTTTTTCATTTATAACAATTTTAATAATAATGTATATTCTCTGTACATTAATTCCTCGCAAATTAGCGAGAATTATATTCTGAATAAAGAAGAACAAATTTTTGTAATACTTGATCTCCTGTAGATTAAATCTTCGTTTTTGATTCTATATTAAGAGAGGAAAGGATCGTATTCGCTGGAGATAAATTCAATTAAATTGAAGTGAGTCTCTTACTCGCAACAAATAGACTTTGTTATTTATTTTATACACGTTACTACACTCTTGTTTAATCAAGAGAGAGAGAGAGAGAGACAGAGAGAGAGAGAGAGAGAGAGAGAGAGAGAGAGAGAGAGAGAAAGAGTTAAGTACACCTATAATTCTTAATGTCATGAAATGACTTATTCAAATTTATTCTACCTACTTATCATCGCTATCATATCACATTTGCTCAACAAATGATTAAATTCAGTTTCCTCATTCTCAAATAATTTGTCTATTTATTTGATAAATAATATTTAAAATCATCTATGTTGTAGCTATTCAATCTTTTTAATAAAAGCAAATGTCTAATTTATTGATATATTTACCAAAATTTTCTGTCTTTCTTTTCTAAAAATTAAAATAAAATTTAAATTCTTAATTTTAATTTTTTCAAGATAATTTGGAAAGTTTGACTGTTCTACTTCGTAAAATTACTTTTGTAAAGTTAAAAATGTTTATAAAGTTTTAAAAATCTATAATATAGGAAAGAAGAGGGTCACGGCGTTCAGCGTCAATCACCTTAATTACAACAAGTAATATATATTTTAAAGAACAGTACATATTATTTTTTATCTAATGTTTTACTTTATGTAAAATTTAGCTAAAATAATGTGTTATTATGCATACATGAATATAATAATTACTGAAAAGATATATTGAAAATTTCCAGTGACAGTTCATATTATATAACAAATAATGACATTGAAATAAAGTTTTTGATATACTTAAATACATGCATACTATACTTTATAGTTACTAATGTAATCTAATTTTTCAAGAAGATATTCTATTGTAACGGGTTAAAAAATCAAACTTTTTTTGCATTTTTCGCAAGTTATGGAAAATATGTTAAGGAAAATATGTATAACACAAAAGGATTTATTTCAATTCGCAAAACTTACAAAATTACGGTGGCTAGAAGGGATAGATTTATGATGTGCTCGTCGAGCGAGAAGGCTGTTACAATAGTATAGTCGCAGCAGGTATATTTCGTTATTATTTGAAGAGTATGGTCTTTCAAAAGATGGACATGTTCGAGCAAGATGAGGGTTCTCTTTATTATGGGGTCTGGATTACCTGATAAAAATTCTTTCTATGTAAACTGCATGCAAGACACGTTTTTCTCGAAATTATATTTTTCAAACTGATATCTATGATATCTCAAGATTTGACCAAATAGTTCAATTTGCAAAAATCAAAACTTAATTTTCAAAGTGACGTCATTTTTTTAGTTTTTGATATTTTTCTTTCATTCTGGTATCTACTACAGCCAAAGTATACTAATTAAGAATTATTTTGAATTTTTTGTTTCAATCGAGCATAACCGGCCTCATGTGAAGCCATGTGCAAAATTTTTTTCATCGATTACTTTAAAAAGCTGTCCACTGATAATAATTTTCATTGTTCTACATAAAAATTTTTACATATTGTTTAAATGTTAATAAATGTATGCAAAAAACCTGATATCAACAATTTACGGATCCTTTATAAAAAATTCCGAAAAAAAACGTAAAAATAACAAAAATAACCTATAACAGATATTCCCTTAAAGCTTTTATATAACAAAAAATCAAATAATATTTATTTTCTTATTTTCTGAAATTTTTCCAAAACTGTCTGATCGTCCTGACCCGACACAGATAGACTACGCCGATTAGAAACTATTTTTTTACGTCGGTAAATAAAAATTTATTACATTTAATAATTGTTTTAATGATTTTTTTCAAAGCAATAATCCTATATATTTTATGAGCTTACGACCAATTTAAAAAAAATCAATTTAAGATGAAAATATTAATAAATTTTCTTAGATGATCATTCTCTTTCCTATATATATTATTTTATATCTAAAGTTGTGTGTGTTGTAAATAATGATATTAATTCATTTAACTGAAACGTGAGTCTTTCAGACATGATCAAATAAATAATTCCTATTATTGTAGTTCCTGATCTTTTTTCAATATCTACAATACTCACATACGTCGTCGCGCAGAGTTTCTGCAATGTCCTTGTGATGACTCCGGGCCCATTGTTACCCCAGACGTCGCCGCGAAAATTCTTTCTAAGATCGCGCACGCAAGCATCAGCCACGCGTCGACCCAGCTTCGACATGTCGAATCCCATGACGCCAGCAGCAACATCGTCCCAGTCCTCTGCGCCAGCAAAATTTGTCAGATTCTCTAGCGAACTGGTGACTACTACATCCAGATCAAGGTAGATACCGCCATACTTCCACAAAGTCAAATAACGCAATATATCTGACATATGACTGACCGGCCAGTGACTTTTCTTTAAGACGCCACTGGTATACCATGCATCCAAGGGTGTCTCCTTCACGTATTTCTGTGGATCGATATGACGGATCCTGACGTTGGAATAATTAAGAAGATACCTGACGATCTCGCGTGTACTGTTCGAGAATTCCGATTTACTAATGAATAGCAAATACACGGTCATTGACGGATTCATTCGTGCTGCCGATTCTATGGCACAGGCTTGTCGAGCATTTAATATCAAGCCCTCCTCACCGAAACAAGAAGTCTCATGGAAGAAAATGTTCCTACCTGATGTTAGCTTGTCGGTATCTAAAGCATAAAAAATGTAAATAATTTTTATTACAAATGTATGTTGTGACATATATTTATTGTGATATTCACAATCTTATCAAGAATGTAAATTAAACGTTAAATCAAATTATAGCACGTTAAAATTAATTATATACAATTCTTTTTGTATAATTAATTATAAAAATTAATTATACAAATTTCTTAATGTTATGCTTAATAAAAATAAAAGTTTCTTAAATTTTACGTATATATATCTTGAAAAGGCATGTTAAAAAATTATTAAAATATGTCGAATCATACATAAGATTTTTAAGTAAATTAGTTTATTCAATTTTGTCATCTCTTTTGAAGAAATTAGTTAATAAAAATAATAAAATAATTTATTTTTTCTACACTTTTTAATATAATATAATATCTCGAACTTTTAAAAACACCGGTTAGAGTATTATTAAGTTGAATTGTTCAATGGCAATACGAAAAATAATCTAAAGCATTGAAGTACAGAAAAAAAACAGTACATAGTAGAAATATAAAGGAGAAGTTTAATATTTAATATTATATTGTGTCATTTGTACAAAATCAAATAGATGTAATAAATTTCTGATGATTGCATGATAAAATATATGGATTTGTTATATTTGATTTGAAAATACACATTTCATATTTTTTTTACAACCATGATCTTTTTATAAAAGTTATTCTATACAAAGATTTACTATTTTTATCAAGAACTTACTTTCTCAAACTTTTTAATACATATAAATATGGAATAATAATTTTCGTACTTGTTTCGAAATCAAGGCTACTTTTTGTAGTCGAAACTTCATCGTAGCATCTGATACCGTTGATTGTCGTCACATCGAGAAACGGTATTCTTTGGATAATGTTGCTCTCAGTTGAAATCATAAGGATGAGAAGCACGACGGCGAAAGTGAAACCGCACCACAATAATCTCTTCTTCATTTTGAATTTTCTCATTGAACTACGCTATACTGTTGTGAGATAAAGTTGATTAGAATAGTTTGTCAGGACAATGTTGAATATATGAAATATGTTTCTTATTTCTGCACTAAACTGTATTACACTCCTGATTTTTCATTTTCTGATTAACTTGTGGTTAGGCTTAACTTTTATCCAATGGACTTCATCTGTGATGATGTCATGGATGAAGCCCATTGGATGAAACATCAGGTTAAATTTAAATACAACTTAATCAGATAATGAAAAAAAATCTGGTCTAGAACTTTCTTTTTCGCTTTCGCCAAATAAAAATCAAATATATAGAATGTCCCGTAAGTTTTGGTCAATCGCTTTTCGTGTAGATAAAGCGGATTAAACTGAGTCGAAAACTCCTTTACTATTTAAACCATTTTGCAATTTTCGCAATAGTTAACAAAATATTAATTACTAAAAATTGCCAAATATTAGTCTTGAATAATTTTTTACTCAAATACTATTAATTTTACAGAAAAAGACAATAATCATTTATTTTCTTCTCGTAAAGTTTTGAGGATTTTTTCAGAATTTTTTTATCAACTTTTTAATACTGCATTTTTTTATTTTCACCAACATGAGAAAATACGGTATTAAGAAATTCTAAAAAAATTCTGAAAAAATTCTCAAAACTTTACAAGAAGAAAATAAATGATTTTTGTCTCTTGCAATTTTTCTGTAAAGTTGATATTTGAATAGAAAATTATTCAAGATCAATACTTAGTAATTTTTAGTAATTAATATTTTGTTAACTATTGTGAAATGGTAAAGAACTTTTCGACTTAGTTTAGTCCACTCTCTCTATACAAAAGCGATTGGCTAAAACTTACAACTTGTGTCTCACTTTAAGTTACAAACGTGTAGCACTAGCTCAATCCTAGAAAATAAACCTGTGATATTTATAGTTTATAGATGTATTTGGATGTTAGTCCTTTTCATTTACACACTAATAAAACTTGATGAGATTTGAAGTGAGCTGAAGTAAACTATTTTTATATTTAGATTAATCGTTATTACTTGTTTACTTTAATAAATATATATAATAAAAAAGTAATAATATATATATAATATATGAATATATTATCACATATCAATCTCACTTATCAGAATGCAAAAGGAACATGCATTCAACTGAGTTATGACACAAGTGAGAATTATCTGAAAATCGATGTAAATGGAAAGCAACTATTATCATGCTTATTATCTTTTATTGAGGTGCATTTTATTTTGTTGTATTTAAAATTTATATTTGACATTTTTGTATGTCTACAAATCACACACACGTAAAAAATATATTATTAAAGGTAATAAATTTCAAATTTATTTCTATAAATGTACGCGATTATTGTAACATTAGATGATATATTGCAAAAGAGAGTTGTCAATGAAAGATGATAATCAGAGAAATATATATATAGTTTATTTTTTATATACATAAGAAAAACAAAAATGGCCGCGTTTAGCAGAAAGGCATTGTTCGGCAGAACAATATTTACGAAAGGATGATCAAGTAGTACGCACGATTCCGCCTAATTTTAAATATATTTAGTACTTATCCTCACTAATTCGAAAAATTGGATAAGTGATATGACGTAATATTTTAAGTATTTGCAAGAAATTTGTATCAAAAATTTCTCATGCGCCTTCTGTATTATTAATAAAAGACGTTTTTGTTTTTCCGATGTGAAATCGATCACAAAATGAAGCAAATACTTTGTTTCACCGCGCTATTATTTGCGAATCTTACACATGTTTTTTTTTTTACGCTGATTAGATTATACTCTTCTAGATTTAGATTTAGAGAGGAATAGTTCTATCTTGGCGAAGAAAATTTCCAATAGTTACAAAATAAATATTATTATTCTCCCGAATACCGACATTTATTTTGCAATTGTTGGAAGTTTTTATTGCTGAGATGTAACTATTCCTCAAGATATTTTAAGGTTCTTTCTTAAGTTTATTTTGCTTTAGATGCTTTGTTGTAACTAATAATAATAGAGCATCTTAGATCAATTTAAAGAGGAAGATCAATTTAAAAGATCAATTTAAAAAGGTCTTAAATAAGATCTGAGTATGAATACGAACATAAAAGTAATCCGATCAGCACAAAGCGCTTACTAAACGCTGACTTCTATTGAGCGTGACCGTTGAATTACAGTACAATATATAGCAGTTATTTTATCTCATTTTTTTCATTATTATAGCCGGATTTCTCTCAAAACCACAAGGATGTTTTATCGCTTCCGAAATAATTTTAATGCTAGATTAATCAAATAATTCTCAAGTGTTTATTAAGATAAAAGCAGTCGAAAATTTATTTACTATTTGCAATTGTCTAAATTATTTAATTGCAAAATTTATAAATTCTCTTATATATAACATACATATATCATAACATACGTATTTAATATACGCATATGGATAACAAACAATTAAAGGACGAGAGAAATGTATATATATTATTTATTCGAAAAATATATGATTTTTCGTTACTTTGAACTCAAAGTAAAAGTAATAATATAAAATACATATATGAAATCGAAAATCTCTCGTTATATAATTTCGCACAATATATGTCTGATAAAATCGTTCACATTTAATTTTGTTTCGAGATACAAAACTTTAAAAAATTGATTGATGTGGATCATTACATAATATAATTTATGTGATATATATGATTGTAAATGATCATGTGTTAATTGTTATAACACAATACACGATATGTTGCATTGTATTAAGATTTCCTCAATTTATACGAGAGGAAACACACGAGAATGCAAGAAAAATCATATTAATTGATTCGAAGCGAAATTATCTTTTTTTTTAATTATTATTTACAGAGGAAGATCCAGGATGTACACGCATCTCGCAAAATTTGAAAAATTTGATATTAAGATATAGAGTTTGATATTGTGAAACATAATATTTAATTGTCAATGGATCAAAGGATTGAAATTACAAAATTTTAAAATAGTTAATTTGAAATAGTCACACGCGTAATAAATATTATAAGTAAACGGCCAGTCATTTTTGCATATTTGAGACCGACTAGGTGCAAATATCTTATTTTTATTATTTCCCTTAATGTTTCTTTTTGTTTTCATAATTTATAATATGATGATTCTGCAAATATTAAAAAAAATTAATTTTCTAGTAAGAACTATGTCATAAAAAATAATGAAGAATCTTCGTCATAAAAAATAGAAGTAAAATAGAAGACAAATTATTTAAAAATGTACGTTAGTCTTTTTATAATAAAATATGTACTGTTTAATTTAATGAAAATTATAAAGTTTTATGTAATAATAATGTTTATAATTTTCACAAAAATCAATTTTTTTTAAATATCTTCTAATTTTCATAACATAAATTATGAAAATGCCAAAATAATAGACATTGAGGAAAATGATAAAATAAAATATCTAGCCTAGCTGATTTTAAACGCAAAAACTGGCTGTTTATTACAATATCCGTCATGTGCGATCATTTTAAATTTAAAAAATTTTATAAGTTCAATTCTTTAACTCATTGGTATTTAAATGTTACGTATATTTTACGATGTCAAACTCTTTATTTTAATACATATCAAATTTTTCAAATCCGCGAGATATATACCCGAGTCTCCGTTTGTTAGTAGATCAAGTTTTAAGGATAGGAGGAGAGTTTTATTTTAAAATAATCATTATATAAAATATCTTATAACAAATCATGGCACAAATACCTGCTTTATCACTTGTAAATTCACGTTCTTTTGTGTTTATCACAAATCTTTATTTTTCCCGTGTCAAGTATTTCCTCCAGTCATCATGACACAAATATAACACAATGACGATGTCATTATTATGTCTTTTTTATCATATAAAATTAGTATTTATGATGTGTAAATTTTTTTCTTCAGAATGCGATTATTGCATGTTCTTTTTTTCGCTCACATATTAATACGCCACGCTCGCACACCGTGTTTACACGCAAGAAAAATTAAATCAGTTAATGAAATACCTCAATGGAGAACAAATTTCGTTGCATTTCGTCGCATTTCGATTTTTTATCCAGAATGAAAGGGCGTTACGCACTAATTGAACTTCGATCTGCACTGCAGCAAAATCGTCGTGGGAATAGGCGTGTTGTTCTTTCAAGGCAAGCTCATCAAATAATTACAACGAGTACCCCGCGCGTGTATTCGTGTATATGAGAGATGCGCGGATAAAACTATTACACACCATTATACACTATGTAGGCGTGTATCCTGTCACCGGAATCATTGAATTACCGGCCACTACAGGAAATATCAGCAACAAAATTGTTACATTATCAATTATTGACAAATTATTGCTATTGTAAGGAAATAACCCCCTATGAATAATCTCTGAAAGTTATTTTGCCGATTTTGGAAAGAATTATCGTCAAACTTAATATGATATACGCGTCACGATATGTATTAGTCACCCTAGTAAGCTGTAGCCACTCCGTTCCACTACCCGTATCGATTCTCTCGTTGAGGACCGACAGTTCATGACGAATTCGGGAGCAGAACACTTCAGTTGGAATAATATGAGAATCTACAGTCGGGAACGAATGTCTCTTCCCCGAGCATTATCTCACGACTAGTAGAAATGATTTAGGCTGATGTGGTTAGAGTCTGAACCAAGGTATATCACCCCTCCGCTGCTATGAATGTGCGCTCCACAATGAAATATATTTCCGACGCATGCGTAAGACCGATACCAATAGTAATGAAGATGAAGTGACAAAAAGTGTTGTCACTTTTTCCTCTGCGAGGAAATTCGTAAAGATAACTCGATGATAAATATCGTCGTGATTTATAATTGCAGATTGCCGATGCATCCGTTGAGAGATACATAGACGTTCACCCGTCACAAAACGACTTTTATTGTCAGTTAAAATTGTACAATAATGTAATACTGCTAAATCTCGCACGTGTCTACGTCATAATTGTATCGTATATTGCAGCTAATATCTTGGAAAACTACATGGATGCGAGATCATTATTTGTTATTTCACAATTAAGTATACATGATAATGCGAAATGTGCTGTTTGTTTGGCAACATTAGTCGACGGGTGTAATGTTCAACTTCTTCGCCTCCTGCAAAAGCTTTTCTATCATGGCATGCCATTCCTCAGGGCGGTTCTCGGTATACCATACGACTATCTTTTCCACATTCTTTTTTTGAGTTTCTGTACATTTTCGACATTTTGTTGCAAACGCTTCAGCGGCATGCTCTGCAAAATAGAAAATCTCAGATATTTTTATTGATATACATACAGAATGTCTTGAAATTCACGAATCAAAATATCACAGCAAGAAAGTTTTTGAAATAAATTAAATAAAAAAGTTAATGTATACATTTTTATTTCAAGTAGTAGGATTTGAGATAAACCTTTATTATTATTTTTATTTCATAAACTGTCGCTCAAAATAAAAATTTACAAATAACTTTTTTACTTACAAAAACTTTTTAAAACTTTCTTATTGTTTATTATATTTTGATTTGCGAATTTTCGGATACTCTACATATATTTTCTGAAAATCATGCAAAATAATAGTAATTTCCTACTATATAAACATTCTTTTGTCGTAATATTTTGTTATAATAATTATATTATATTATTATAATCTATTCCAAATCTTTTAGTAGATGTTTTGAGAAAATAAAAAATGTATTGAAAAATATTTCTATATGCATACAAACAATTAAAATAAATGTTATTAATTAAATTAGAGATTATCCGTCTTAATCTTAATTTTTGTTATATTCTTTACACAGTGTTAAAATATACCTAGATATATAGATATAAGTATCTAAATCGAGATTTTTCTACATTTAAATAGTACTACGTACGATATGAAATTTTCATGAAAGTAAGTAAAGGATTAAATAAAAAATAAATATATTTTTGTCCACATTATGTAATAATAATGTCATTAGAATATTAATACTTTTAATACAATTTTTTTATTACTAAATAAAAGTTGTATTATCGTTTACAAAATTAAATTCATACTAAAATATCATACGTTTGAAGAATTTCTGATCTTCTGTCATGCACGGGCCAGTATCCATGAAGCAATTGTAATACTGATTTCGAAGTTCATCATTCGGCAAGATATCATCAGGATTGATGTGATCCCACTCGTCTGAATACAACTCTTCGGCAACAACAGTCGTCAAAACGGCCAGGATGGCCAATAACCAGAAATTCGATCTATCCATAATTTTATCACTGTTAGAAATTCGTGCCTCACGAAACTGAGTATTTTATTCAGCTGGTTACATCTTTTATAGTTTACACTTACCCTTGACCGTTTCTTACGTAAATACTACTTTAAGTAAATAGTCGTTATACGTCAAATCAGTTGTAATCACATGTGTTTCAGGCAGATAAAATGGATAGAGAAGGATTAATCTAGGAAGAATTAATTAATAAGTTTTCACAAAACACGAGACATTACACGAGCATTCAATTATTTTGCTCCTAAGATAGTCATTACAGTAGCTTGCAAATTCGATGTTGGTTTAGCTGTCTCCTGGAAGTTAAGAATCCTCAACAAGCTGCAATAAAAATTGTTAGTTTTACGCTGCTCAAATACTGTAATACAGTTTGTCCTAGCTTGTGACAATGCCACGTGTAATCGTATCTTTTATTCTTGCGTTGGAATCAGTATTCGAGAACAATGTAGAACGAGTGTATTTTCTGTATAATTTGTCGTCTGCGAGTCATAAGTGGTTTCCTTTAACGAGACATAATTAATAATCAGGAAATTATGAATTATCCTGGGATATGTTTTTTTTAATTTCAGACATGATCTATGATATGGTAAATTCAAATAGATGCGTCTAAAAAATTTCTAATAATTTTAGAACTCTGGAGAAAATTTTAAAAAATGGAAATCATGTCTCAATACCTCGATTCAGAAATATATTCAAAAAATTTCTTTGAATAATATATGTATTATGTTATTGTATCTTACTAAAAATATATATTTATAAAAATATATTTATAAAAATATATATTTATGAAATATATATGTTATTATATTATATTTCTTACAGAACGAAATATTGCAATATTTTGCTAGTGCGCAATATTACAAAAATTGCAGTAATATTAAAATTGTAATATTTTATTGGAAATATTATACCAATATTGCAAAATATTGTAATTTTAATATTTTATGGAAAATATTGCAATATATTGTTATAATATTACAATTTAATAAATAAGTACGCAATCTTGCCATGAGAAGGGTACACTTTTTATAAGGAGAAACATTTAGAAGTTCTACAATAAAAGATATGCAAATTGAATTAGCGAATAGAAATTCCCAATTTTCTTTGAACGAGATATCTACTACACAGTAGATATCTCGTTCGGAGAGTGTGTCACATAAACATCTTTACGATATGAAAGTTCACGATATCAAATATATGTTCTATAGAATAATTATGTATAATTGTATAATTATGTATGCTAACAACACCAATTATTATTATATAATAATATTTGTTACATACAGGATAATCAAATACAGAATAATTGTACGTCTATCATTAGAAACCATGTAATAATTATTATAATACTATCATTATCTTTAGCAGTTTTCTGAAACGACATATCTAGAACAAACTCATCGAAAATTGGAAGCTAATTTCTCCGAAGAAAATTTTTTTTTAAATTTTTTATATAATTTGTTAGAATTTTTATATGTCAGATAGCGAGCTATATACTATCATACTATTTGTAATAATTTTGATATCAAAATAACGACAATAATATTTTGCTACTAACTTGTTTAACTGGAATAAATTTCATAATTTTTCAGTATTTCTATATTTAAAAAAAATTTTTCGAATCAAATTTTTTTTACAAATTTACATTTTTTTTAGTAATGCTGAAAAAGTCTACATTTTCTGAAATTCTTTAAACATGTAAATTTTTAAATATATTCTAGGATTTATAAAATCTGAAGAAATTTATAAAGTATTTTTCAGAAATCTTTCTAAATTATATGAAATTTTTATAAAATTCTCTATATTTATAAAATATGATAAATTTCTTAAAAGTATTATGAAGTATTTGAATTTTTCCCTTCTTTTGTTATAATTTTTACAAAGCAATATCATTGTTGGATCTTTGTCATTGATATGAGCATTTCAATTCGTGCTCTGGTGAAAATTAAGGAATCGAGTATAAGGAAAGAGTGATGAAGAAGTGTAAACAAAGCTTCTAAAAGAGAAAAATTGAACACAATGAAACATAAAAGAAATGTAAAAGCCTCCTAAAAAGAAAGATCTGATTAATTCTGATAATTATTCTGATAATTATTCTGATAATTATTAATTGCATTTATGTATAGGTATATTCATTATTGCGTTCGTACGTGCGTCACAGATCTATATTAATTATGCAAGAATAAAAAATGAAATCATTGAATCTGTTCGCGTTGTTTGAAATCCTTAAATCATTTTTTAACTTAAAATGAAATAGATATATATTTGGGCAATGAAAAGAGAAAAAGCGAAAATACTATAAGAGCAAAAAAAAAAAAATTTACAGTAATCCGGGTAATCCGTATATTTTCATTATTTCCCCAAGGAGTCTAATTTAAAAAGAAAATGGGAGATTGCTTTGAGAATGAGCAAATGTATGCGCGTTTGTTCAAAATATTTTGCATCTCAAAACTACCTTCAGGAGGCAAATTAACAAAATTTCTAAATTTTGTAAGTTTTAAAATAAAAATAAACAAGAGTAATGAAGGGCTTAAAACATTTGATTGATCAATCAGAAGAAAGAATGTTACGAATTGATCATCAAAGAAGAATGCTTCAAAATATTTGTAGCATCATGTAGACTGGATGATCCAAAAGAATACGCCAATAACAGCGAGCTCACTCAACTGTTGAGTCCACTGAACACAGCGTTTAATTTCTAATTTTCAATATGGCGTCGATCATACAACGCACTTTTGCGACCATATCTTGTTTCAGAAATCCTGAAACAAGATAAAAATTAAAAATTATAAAAGTAAAGTCCTGCGTACAATAGAAGAAATAAGGAATTAAGAATAAAGAATAACGATTCTAATCCATCGGAAAACGGATATATCGCAATCATTTATATGTATACATAATTAATCTTTATAAGGAGAACTCACGCAACAATTATGCGTGACTTGTGACTTCATAATCCCCGATTTGCGGGGATTTCGCGACGCGAGAGTTGGCGCACCTGCGCGACCGCTACTTGAAAGCAGTCAACGATCGCGCTGCATTGTGGCGATCGAATGGCCGCTTCGTCTGATGTCTGTCTGTTCTGTTCTTCTACAATTAGTTTTACTTTATTCGGTGGTCTTCACGAGCGGTGCCTCTGGTTAAACGATCCGGTAAGCCAAACAATAGTTATCCGATCAGACAACAACGCTCGAGATAACCTATAATTTGCGGATTCGCTGCGCGAATGTACCACCGAGGCGCACCTCGCACGCCCGGTGAGATTTGTTTTTCATTAAATAACCAAATAGCGGCTCCGCGGAGTACAGCCGGAATTCGCGAGCGCAATTCTTGGAGCACGTGTATAGGGTGTGTCGAGCGAATCGTCCAGCTGGCGAACGACAAGTGTTACAGATGTATAATTACTCGTCGAGATATTATCTATTAACATGTGAGACAGTGACGTTCTCATCACTGTACCTCTCATCACTTTTTGTACAATTAATGGAAGAATAAATATCTTTCGAAATCAATATTTGTTGATGTAAAGTTCTATGATTTGGAATAAATGTTCTGAACATGTGAGTATTCGTGAAATCTTGACAGTAAAGTACAATTGTACATGTAGATACAGAGTTTGTCAATTTTATTTTCTTAAGAACTTGAGCTTCTTTCATTTTTGCATCAAAATTTTTCTTTTGTTGTGCATGGATTTATTTTATTAACACATATATTCGAAAAATACATATTCATATATATATATAT
>NW_017259225.1:654309-655057 GCF_001594045.1 Atta colombica | reverse complement strand
AAGTATATGAAAAATTACTTTGCTTATATCTAAAATATATGTTGGAGTATACATTGATTTAATTATCTCATTTAATTTTTTTATTGTTTATTCTTTCGTCATTAATATATTTGCACTTTATTATCAATGTCTCTGATATTAAATGAAAACAATATTGAGCAAATTCAATTATATAATCATAAAGACTGCAACAATTAAGGAGTACAGAAAATTGACTTATTACAATTTATTAGTAAAATAATTATATATCCAAGTATATCACATTATTAATTATTATTAAATAATTAGAAAATATAAAATTGAGCATTATTATTTATATATAAATAAATGGGAAGAAAACTTTATTTGTTTAAAATTGAATGATGTATATATTTATCTTAGTTTCTTGTACTATAATAAAATGTTAAATCATAATTTTATTATAATTTATAATTGTTTTTTTATTCAATGCTGTTATTCTTTTCAAATTATTATAGATTAGTAACATAGCAACAATACTAACATTAATAAACGTAATATTGAAATGGAAAAAAGTGCCGATGGATTGCTGTTTCGCGTTGAGAGAAATAATGGTGCCGATGAAGTAGCTATGGACATTGTTGATGAAAGAGTAGCTATTTTAGATGCAGGTGCACAATATGGAAAAGTAATAGACCGAAAGATTCGTGAATTAAATGTTCATAGCGAAATTCTGGCACTTGATACACCTGCATTTACTCTTCAGGAAAAAGGATATAAGTAAGATATA
>NW_017259225.1:651164-654209 GCF_001594045.1 Atta colombica | reverse complement strand
ATATACATGTATATATATTATTATTACTTTAATCTTTTCAGAGCTATTATAATTTCTGGTGGTCCTAGTTCAGTATATGTGGAAGATGCACCCAGATATGATGCTGATATCTTCCGAATAGGAATTCCTGTATTAGGTATTTGTTATGGGATGCAGATGATGAATAAGGAGTTCGGTGGTAGTGTAACCAGGAGAGAAATTCGAGAGGATGGCCAGTTTCCTGTTGAAGTTGATACCAAGTGCCTGTTATTTAAGTATGTAAATTATGTTGAAACTATCAAATGATTTTAAATTAGTATTTATTTGTCTATGAACTATAAAAACTTTATAAAAAACATTTTTTATTATTAAAAAAAATATAATAAAAGAAAATGAATTATTTGTATTAGGGGCTTGGAAAAAGAGCAAATGGTACTATTAAGCCATGGAGATAGCATAGATAGGGTGGCCGACTGCTTTCGTACTACTGCCAGATCGTCAAGCTTTGTAACAGGTATAGCGAGTGATAAAATGAATTTATATGGCGTGCAATTTCATCCGGAAGTGGATTTAACGCCTAATGGAAAATCTATGCTACATAACTTTTTATTCGGTATCGCTGGCCTTACGGGTAATTATACAATTCGCGATCGAGAGGCACAGTGTATCCAATACATCAGAAATACTGTAGGCGACAAAAAAGTTTTGGTATGTAATTAATAAATATTCTAACTCAAAATAAGATTCGAGCTCTTAAAATAACGTTGCAATTTTGTAAATAACAAGAGAAGTATTTCATTTAAATTTATATAAATTGTTACAGTTATTAGTGAGTGGTGGTGTGGACTCAACAGTGTGTGCAGCTTTGTTACAAAAAGCTTTAAGTAAGGAGCAAGTTATAGCTCTACACATTAATAACGGCTTCATGCGTAAAGGAGAAACGCAATTCGTGGAACAAAGTCTAGCCCAATTGTGTGTCACGTTAAGAGTAGTAAACGCTGGTCGTTATTTTATGCAGGGAACAACGACGGTCCCATTGGACAATGTCGGACCTGTAATGAACGCCAATATTACGAATAATAAAGGAATGTGTGGTACAGCGAGTAGTCCGAGAACCAGGTTAACCAAGATGTTATGCGAAACTACTAATCCAGAGGAAAAGCGAAAAATTATAGGTGATGTTTTTATGAGAGTCGCAAATGAGGCGATGGCGGAAATGGGATTGAAGCCAGAGGACATTTTTCTTGGGCAAGGCACTCTCAGGCCTGATTTAATAGAAAGTGCAAGCGCCTCAGTCAGTGGTAAATCTCTATTTTGTGAATTTTTTTATAATCCTATGTTTTCATATTGCAAAAATATGAATTTTTTTGTTCATTGTTAGGTAAAGCGGATGCTATAAAGACGCATCATAACGACAGCGAACTTGTGAGAATATTACGAACACAAGGCTATGTAGTTGAACCATTAAAAGATTTTCATAAAGACGAGGTAAGACAATTAGGATGTGATCTCGGATTACCGGCGGCGCTTGTGGCGCGTCATCCATTCCCAGGTCCTGGACTTGCAGTACGAATCCTTTGCGCGGATGAGCCTTACATAGAGAAGGACTTTTCCGAAACACAGGTATTACAAATGTAAAAAAAATGAAAAAAAATAAAAATTTCACAATTGTCTCTTCAATGGGCCGTTAATATAAATTGTACTTGTTCCAGGTTATAGTAAAAATAATGGCCGAATATGAACAGATGCTTCAGAAAAAACATGCGTTATTAAATCGCGTGGAAGGCGCGACGAGCGAAATCGAACGCCAGCAACTCCGTAGGGTTTCGAGTCATCGTCATATCGCGGCGACTCTCTTGCCTATTCGTAGCGTAGGAGTTCAGGTATTTGAAAATTATATCACACAAAAGTCCTTAATATCGAAATATTTGATTTTTAATTTTATCAGGTATTGAAATATTTTCGAATTTTTACTTGTATAGGGTGATCGAAGAAGTTACAGCTATGTAGTAGGTTTATCGTGTGAGGAGACTGTATCCGAAGGTGTGGAGTGGGAGGATATGTTGTTCCTTGCGAAACTAATTCCACGCGTGTGTCACAATGTAAATCGTGTGTGTTACATCTTTGGACCGCAGCTTCATCATCCAATTCAAGATATCACGCCTACGTATCTCACTTCGAATGTGATAGCGACGTTACGACAGGCGGACCACTTAGCTAATCAAGTATTGGCTTCTAATGGTTGTATGGGAACTATTAGTCAGATGCCCGTTGTTTTAATACCGATACATTTTGACCGCGACACGGCATGTCGAACATTATCATGCCAACGTTCCGTCGTGCTTAGGCCGTTCTGTACTAATGATTTCATGACTGGCATACCCGCCGTTCCTGGCAAAGATTTGCCAATACATGTAAGTTCATCTTTTCATATTTATATATAGCACATATAATTATTGTATAGGATGTCTCAAAAAGGATGGGATATCTGAATATCTTGAAAAATATAAATTTCACAGAAAAATGTTTCAGTCAAAAATTGTAGGTTCAAAAAGATTTATTTACTAATCTTATCAGTTCGACCTTGAGTGATGTCGTCAAAGTCAGGTCAAGGTCACATCGATTGTGTGTAAATGGCGCACTCTATTTTTGATTCCAGAATCTAAGCTAGTATCAAGAACTTTTCAAAACACTACAAGACCTTGATTGACGACGTCATCCAAAGTCTAAGATCAATAAATCTTTTTGAATCCTACCCTACTTTTGTCTGAAACACTTTTTTGTAAAACTTATATTTTCCGAGATATTTAGGTGTCCCGACCTTTTTGGGACACTCTATATATGCATACACGTATGCACTTAATCATTTAATATATTAAGGATAATTGTATAATTTAATTTGTTTCATAGGTGGTGAAAAAGATGGTAACTGAAATATCCACGGTGCCCGGAATTTCACGCGTTTTATATGACCTAACGTCTAAACCTCCGGGAACAACTGAATGGGAGTAGTAAACGCTCATCTAACCCCTTTCTATTTTTTCACCATCCCTGCGCGCGTAACGA
>NW_017259225.1:640270-651064 GCF_001594045.1 Atta colombica | reverse complement strand
TATATATATATATATATAAATATTACAAAAGAAATACACGAATTCGAAGTTGATTTCTCACTAATTTATACAAGACCGAACAAACTTTTCCAAAGGCATACATTAAACGAGTCGTGTATTATTAGCTTCTCTAGATAAAGAACGGTATTGCGTTCAATTGAAATTAAAGATATCACATTTGCTTGTAAATAGATTTCTTATATTACACACTCATTAGTAGAAATTTAATTTATTAAATTTATGAATTTCGAATTCAATTATCGTTATTACATCTCGGATCATTACATCTGATCAACGGTACCATTATATTGTTGTTGTATTCGATCTGCATATAACGTTGAACATGTTTCACGGTTCTTCTATATGTTTTATGCCAAATGCAGTTCCCAGTTTTCGTTGTACATCTAAAAAAAAAACAGATAGATAGATAAGTATACGTTTAATGTATCATATGCCGAATATTTTTATTTATCGATCATGAGCGAGTAAAGCGATATCTGTTTCTTAAAATCTGCATCGTTGTATTATTTATTATCCATTTGTTACGAAGTGAAAAGCATCTATTATAACAAATATTTTAAAGATAGATTACCTGTACATGGTTTTCAACAGGATATGTAAATCTTCGATACGTTTCTTTTCTGGAAGTATGCTAAGAAACGTCGCTAGCGACAGGAAGTCTACTTCATTCACGACATTAGATTTAGTAACCCATGTTTGTATTTGCAGTTTTATCTATAAAAATATCATTTACTTTAGTTGAGGCCAAAAAATATCTTTACATAATATATGTAATTTTTTAAATTATTCGCATATGTATATTATTATATATTATTTGATAAAAATATTATGTAAAGACAAAAGAAGAAAAAAAAAGAGAAAAACAACAAATTTTTCATTCCAAACTATGCTTATCGAAAAAGAGAGATTTTATTTGATTTTCTGTTAAAGATTAGATAAAGTTTCAAGTGCATTATATGTACAAATTTTAGCGATAATTTAATAGGGCATTTCAAATTCTGCTAAATTAATTCAATTTTTTTTCCTGTCCATTTTACTTATTATATTAATATAGTATATGAAAAGTTGAAAGTTTTTTTATTAATATTTATTTCGACATTCACGTACAAAGTATGTTAACAATTCATATCATATTTGTGTTGAAACTAGACTTAAGTTTTCTCAAAGTCATGTTCTGAACGTACAATAAGGATAAATTTGAAACTACTGAAAATACTGAAATATAAAATTACGCGCAACATACTGTGATAAGCTAATAATTATCATGAAATATTGCTAACACTTTTTTTTATCATCAGACTTGTATCTTCCATAACTTTACTCGTTACTGTGCCAATGTCACAGTTACCATGTAATGTTCGGCATGATAGTCATGTTCATGACGTTAACATATATTTTACAACTGCTAATTCTATACAGATCGGGGGATCTGAACACCAATGCATTAAATATTCACAGATAAGACATCACATCTTAACAAATAGAATTCACCAGTTTTTGTAAAAATGATCTGATAAATATATACGTATAGGGGAAAAAATAGGTATCTCTGATGCATCTAATATGTCAATATTATGGCAATAACAAGTAAATAATTTGTATTGTTAAGAAATAATTTTATACAATATTTAATATTGATTGGAATTGCGACAGTTACGTGCACCAGATCTCAAAAATAGAATGCTAGAACTCAGTTCCTATTTAATAATTTGTCTTAATAAAATAATTTATGTGGTACCTGTTGTAATGGAAGGGTGAAGAGATGATTCACAAGATTAATCAACATTTCCTGATGTTTATCTACGTTCTCATTGTTATGTAAAATACTTAAATTCTGTAAAATAAAGGTATCGGCTTTATCTATCGTAACATTATTGTATGAACTATCAATATGATTAATTTGATTCGAGGTAGATGTTGCTTCGGCAGCATCTTTTTCATGCATTGCATTCTTTTGTAGTATACGTTTGGCTTCATCTATACAAGTGTTATTTACATTAAATATTGCATTCTCTTTATTTCTATGATTATCATTGATCTTTGAAGACGCATCCGTTTCTTTCAATCGCTTACTATCGCTTTTTTTATTTATTTCTTTCAAATTAACTTTATTCGCTTCTCTTTTCATATCACAATACATCTGCACATCGCGTTGCACATCGGGATGCAAATCATTTTTCATTAAAGCTGATAAAACATCCGGATCAACTTGCGAACAATTCTGTACATTTAAAGTTTCTTCGACATGCAAAACTTCATTTACCCGATGTGTATTCGCGATATTTATACTAGCTTGTTTCTTATTTCTTTTATATTCGTCAAGTATCTCATTTCTTATATCTGCGGGCAATTCAATTAACACGGACATATCGATATCTTGTATTCGTGGTATATCATATTTCGATGATCTTCCGCTATTCGGTTTTACTTGTTTAAAGAAATTCTCTTGAGACGTCTGCTTTTGCATTGCTTTCTTATTGGGTTTTCCAAATAAATCTTTCACTTTAGTAATATTTTCATTTATCTTAGGATTGTGTAACTTTTTATTCTTTGGTTTAGTTGCTATCACCGATGATTCGACTGGAATTGTTATACCGGTTGATTCAGAAGATTCTACTGATTCCAACGGCAAATTATTAATTTCTATATCACAATTTTCTTTTATTGCTGCTCTTGATAATTTTGTTGAAGGCACTTTAGAGCAATCCGGTTTAGATTTCTCGATTGAGACACAATCATCTCCCAACATTTTATCACACTGCTGTATTTTTTTCGTTTTATTGAAGAAGTTGATTAAATTACTTTTAACTTGCTTAGTCTTGCATATTTCTAATCTGGATATTTGTATTCCAATCCCTCTCATATCTTCGGGTATTAAATGCAACTGATTCCAAATACTTATAACTTCCCTAGATCATAAAAACATATACTTACTTTAGCAAAAATATATATTTAAAATATATTTAAAGATATATTAAATTATTAAATATATTTAAAAAAAGTATAAAAGATATACAAGGATAAATCAATAATAAGAACTTACTTTTTGATGATACTAACATCGTCAACAGCTGCTATAAGATTTTTCGATTTTGTTATATAATTGCAAAGACCATGACCCATGAACTTCGCGGTTTCCTTGGGTGCTTCCTCAGCTCTGATCATCAATTTTAGCGTGATACATCTACCTTTTGCACGAGCTGCTGTCAATCGATTACACACCTCCACAGATAATTCACTCAAAAAATCGATAGCATCGCCATTATTCTGAAATCTTATGCCATAATTAACTTCCGCCGATACAGATTTTCTAACATATTCCAGATTCAGCTTTGTGTCGTCTAATCCACGGCACATCTTGTATAACTGCTCTCCCAACTTTTTACCAAATTCTTTTTGTAACACTCCCAACGAGATCTTCTGTAAATCTTCACATATATGCACATTCATTTTATGTAATTTATAAGTCGTTGTTCCACCAACTCCTATGAATAAAAAGAAAAAAAAAATTAAACGAATTAAATCTTAATTTTAATAAAGATAATGAAATGAAAAAAATTAAAGCCAAGTGTGTGTACAGAATACAAATCCAATATATTCGATTAACTGATTTAGATTTCTTTAAAAATATAATTCATCATTACAAAATAATGTAAATGAATGATTGATCGCTCAAAAGTACCTGGTAAATCTCTTATATTAAAAGTTTGAATATATGTTTCTGTATTCTTATCGTTGAGATAAAACTGATTATCAGGTTTAGCTTTTCGTGTCGCCAATCTCGCTTGTAACTTGTTATTACCAAATCCCGTAGATACTGGGCAATCTGTTTTTTGCTTTATTTCATTCCTAATTATAGTAGCGAATTCTAATGGTGAAAGTCCAGATGCTTCAAGAATTTTTGTGCAATCAACGTACATTTCGTCACAGCTTACTGCTTCGATATCTAAAGTGTAGGATGCCACGGTGTCATACAGTATATACGAAACTTTTTTGTAACCCTCGAAATCGTACTGAATTGTCTTCAAGTTTGGACACAGTTTCAATGCCTCTCCCAGAAACATACCATTCTTCACACCAGCCTTTCTCGCTGCGTACGAGCACGAAGCTACTTCTGACATCGATCCAAACTCTTCCTTGCCGTCGTAATTCGCTGAAAACATGTTGCCTTTTGCGTGCGTTACCGCTATCGGTACACTTTGCAATTCCGGTTTATTTCTGATTCCCACCGATACGAAAAAGCAATCCATGTCAATATGCATTATAACAAGTTTTTGCTTATGGTTCATTTTACTTGTAACTTTATCTGTAAAACAAATTGTCTCATCTTCGGATTCTGATTCGCAAGTAACTGAAGTTGATGCATTCTTGGTACTTTTTAATTTTATTAAATGTTCAAGACCGGAAAAAATTCCGTCGCTTTTATCTCTTAACTCATTCACATAATCTTTAAACATAGTTCCCATGGTAGAAATATAATGCAATCTCGAGTTACTGTAAAACGTTGACAGAAACTCAGCATCCCTTGTAGACTGCGCATTTATTTTTGTATTCGAAGATTGACAAGAATTGTTTGAGTCTTGTTTCAATGCATCATTACACATATCGTGTTTTGGTATTTTTTTATTATTTATATCTGTTTCTTTGCAAACAGTGTTTGCTGAAGCTTCAAGCTTCTCAATAGTCTGTTTATTGTGTATGATTGAACTAGCATTATCTTTATTTAATTTATATGCCAACTGAGGCTGTAAATTAATACTATTAGAATAAAGTAAATAATTTTGAAAATTCAAAATCTTTCCAGCTGCTATGCTATCAATGATCCATTGTGGTTTGCAGATAGGAATTGGATTCTGACTTTTTTTGTATAACACTATTTTAGAATATGGCAGATTAGATGCTATAATATGAGTCGTGATTTTAGGACGCATATAATGATGATATATTCCTCCATGCATCATCATTAGACGTCTCAACTCATCCGATGTTGGATTTGTATAACCATTAACAAATATCGCAATTCCTTCGAACAATTTCGATGATTCTTTAAACTCTTTGCTGGCTGTATCGCGAAACTGTTCCTCCAATTTAGCTTTCTTTGCAGCCATATAACCGCCCTGACAAATATTAAAAAATTATAAATACTCATTAAAAGATAATTCAAAAATAGATAAATACAATAATAAAAATTAATAATTTAATATTACATATATATAATATACTCACCCAATCTTCGAAACCATTTTCTCCCCAATCATGATCTCTTTTTTTCTTTGACATAATTATACTAATTTATACAAATTTCTTGATTGATAATTATCATACAATAGATGTATACTAAAATGAAAAGAATTAATAAAAAATTGTTTAATTATGTAAAAGAATAAAACTTTTTAAATTTTAATTAGTTTGTTTCCTCTCTTACTGTGTAAGAGATTAATATGTGTAACAAGAGAATTAATATAGTCTCATATTTTTATATAGTTCTAATTATTTAATTGATATAGACTATAGACATTTAATTATTAATAAATACCTGATTGAATTGATCTTCGTATGAGGGCACAGCCATAAAAAAATATATATATATATATACATGTATCAAATATATAAAATATATAAAATAAGAACTATAAATATAAAAGAAAAATTATTGACACCAAAGTGTTTATAACCTTAAAGGTAGAAAACTACACAAATATAACTCCATCTCGAGATTCAAATGTTTAATTTATCGCAATTATATTGCATTGATTGTCAATTTGTATAATAATTTACACGATGAAGTGAATTTCATTTTTAAATATTTGTGACATGATAAAAGCGAGTCTATTGTGCTTTGCCGCTAAAAATGTTGCGTGTAATATGCAAGACTTCCGTCATCTGTCTCACGCTAGTCACGTTGCGGCATGACGAGATATTGATATTAAAATTATACCCGACATTTTTTTAATCAATATTTGATCATCACATTTGCTTCGTTTTATATATATATGCGAATAAATCAAATGTCCCTGAGCTCGATTTCATAATACTTGTTGCATTATTGTATTGTCGTTTTGTTAACAATTTTCGTTGCAAAAATTTATAATGTAATAAAGAAATTAATTTCAAGGTACAATAAGGCGAATAGATTTCACAATTTTGAGTTTGTATAAATTTTGATTATGCGATAATTACCGGAAACTAATCATTCTCGTGCCAAATAAACATAACTATGTAGAAATGTAATTTTTTAAAATTATTTTTTATATTATTTATGTCTTATTTTTAATTCTCAAAGTTTTGTTGATAAAATACTTTGTTTTATCTTACAAAGGAAGTTCAACAAGTGTAAAATAAAAAAATGTGAAATTTTGCATGAATTTAGAATACCTAGGTGAATCTAATTTTCAAATTTTTTTGTAACTAAATTTATTTTATTTAAATTTAATCATATGATAAAGTTGTGTTCTGTAAACATGTTTTTGAGAAATAAACTGAAAACACACTTGCATAAAATAAAATTTTTAATTTAAAAAAAAAGAAATTAGCTAGTAGGAGTATTTTACATTTTTCAAAATTTAACATTTTTCAAAAATCTAATCACATCGTTACAAAAGTACTTTCAAAACTATGAAATTTTTGTTGGAAATGTTGTTTCGCATTTCCAATTGTTTCTGAGATTCATTTATAAATAAATCGATCGTAAAAATCGATTTTACTCAAAAGGATGTTACACCTCTAAAATCGAATTTCAGCAGCTAAAATAATTTTCTTCATGATTAGATCCATCTATTTCAAATTTATGCAGTTTCAAATTTTTTTTTATTTTATACTTGCCGAACTTTCCTTGTTAGAAATAAAACGTAGTAAACTTACAATCAAAATATAGTTTTTATTGTTAAATCTTTGTTATTTTAGTACAATATTATTGATACAATGTTATTGTACGATTTTTTTTGCATTAATATATTTAATACATTTAAACACATTACTTTGAATACACTTTAATGCACACTATTTTAGTATATTTATTCAACTTTTATATCTAGTAACAATACCGGCTCTCATTATAATTTGAACATCCAAAATATACATCTATTAAAACAAATTTTATATAAAATAACATTGAAAATAACAACTAAATGGCTGAATCAAATGGTATGCCTATACAAGACTAAGTTCGTACCAGACAAACTCTGTATTCATACATATTCACAGAATATAATATATATCTTCCTCTCTCTATAAAATAATAGCAAAATATTTTAATACATTGCATATATATGATTTCATATGGCAGAAAATAAAAAATGCATAAACTATACTTACTCTGAAACGGAAATATATGTTTGTATTCTTCAATTAAAATACGAGGATATACTTTTCAGAAATTAACAATTTTAGAACCGACACATTTCATAAAAGCCGTTATAAAAATCTTGATTATGATAAATTATGATTAATCATGATAAATTATGAATTCTATATATATTTATATAAAATGATATTGCAATTGTGTGCGTAATATTCTACAGTATATGTGTGTAAAAAATGAATTTATTATTAAAATAATGCTTTTGAAAATATACGAAAATATACAAAAGCATTGGTAAAGCAAAAAGGAAATAAGATTTTGAAGAATTAAATCATTGATAACTTTTTGCAAGCGCATACAATTGCAATTATTATGCCAAGTATGTTTTATAAGCAGCAGTCATTTGTTCAAGGAAAATGAATGTTAAGACTGTATGAGGCCCTAGACGTGCGTAATATGGAAAGAATCCTTTCCACAATGCAAACAATCCTTCGTTTCTTATAACTTTAGTCAGGACATCAATTGCGCCTGTAAATTCTGGTTTGCCATTTATTGTTTTCATGTTTTGAATTCTGAAAAAAAGATCATTAAACATGTGAATCACATGTTAATTAAATTTTCAAACGATATCATGAACTTATTGTGTAATACCTTGTTTTAGCTATATCTACAGGCATAGAGGCGGCAGTGGTGACTAAACCAGAAATCATGGAGCTTGCAAAATGTAATACTATATTTTCCTCAAAATATCCTATTTTAAAAGAAAAAAAATACAACAATAAAACAAATGTAACCATTGTAATATCATTTATATAATTTTAAAGAATTAAATAACGATGCAATATGTCTATAAACCTGTATCTAGCAATGCTTGTTTTGCTTGAGAGTATGATGCCAACTGTGCTGCATTTACAACCATAGCTCTTCCCATAGTAGGAATGGCGCCACGCCATAATGTAAAGAGACCTTCTTCTCTAATTATACGGAATAATGCATCGAACACATTTTTGTAATTGCGTCTATCAGCTGCATTTAAAATATTTTAAATTTTTAAATTCTATAATATGTACGTGGATATGTGTAGTAAACTAGTAATATATACAAAGTAATAATCTTATTGTATGGAAAAAATAAAAAATTTACCAATAGGTAATCTTCCATCTGCTGTCATCCTAATTAAAGCTACTTCAGCGGGTGTACCTACAAATGCTCCGACACATCCAGCCGCCATACCAAGTACTGCTTTTACAATGAAATTTGGTTGTGTTTCTTTTCTAAATAAGTCAAACATACTTGATACAAATTTACTTCTTATATAATTCTTATATAATTCTTATATAATTGTAAAATCTTACATACAAAGTTAACTTACGAAGAAACTTCCATAAGCCAAGTATATATACCAAGTCTAGTAGTGGTATATGTAGCCTGTCGCATTAAACCGGCAGATAAGCCTGAATATAATGCTAAAACGCCTTCATTTTTCAGAATTGATGATGTAACACTTAACGTCGATGTTTTTGTGCCACTTAATTGCATGCGATTTTTTATTAAATCCAATGGTTGTACAAAACATGTTGCTGCCATACTGTAATTAAATATATATATGTCCTTCATCTCTTAAATCACTATCTCTTAAATAAAAATGTAAATTCCAAATTTATTGGGTAATTTTTAACAGATAATTTATCAGATAATTCTATCTCTTTCTTTTCTTTTTCTTTATTCTACTTTTTCAATCCGAATACAATAAATTTTTCTCATAATTACAATAAATCTGCTTTGACACTCAAACAAACTAATTAATGAATGTTTTTGTGTAATTATCACAGACTGTATTGTCTTAGTGTATTGCATGCAACTGTGATGAAATTACAATTTTGGTCTAAGCAATTAAATTTTATAATACATAAAAGTTAATATTTAATAAAAGTTAATAATCAGAATATATTTTGATAAAATTTTATTATTGTATAAATTTAAAGAAGATTAAACCACAATTAATTTATTTTGATTTTCTAAAAATTAAATAACATTAGTTAATTTATAAAATTGAAATAATATATAAAGTTTAATATAATAAAGATTATATTATATTTATCCAATTTTCTAAATTAAAAATTAAGATTTTAAATTAAGATTTTGGCGCTATTGGTTATAAGAGAAGCTATATTAATTTATCCAGGGTTACACCTCTATTTATAGTATGCAAATAAGATATATATATTAATATACAAATAAATTGCATCATCATGAAAAATTCAAATTCAACTTTTTTCTTCTATTTTCAATTACTAACAATGTCAGTTATGTAATTCGTAAAAGGTAATTTTGATAAAACGTAATCTTGATCTTTGAACTCTGGCTCAATGATTACGAAATTCTCTCATAATTATCAAACAATGTAAACATGTTTTCTAAGATTGTCGCATTTATTCCTAGATGTCACATGTCCAAAATAAACATTAAAAAAGCACACAAACCCAGATGTTCCACCAATAAGAAACTTTACACCGTTTGGTACCGTTTTTTGGCTGGTCATTTTTATTAAATTTGTTGAATATCACGTCTGTATTAATCGTGTTATATCGATTGCACGTATCTTTTTGTATAATTAATCACTCAACATATAAGGAAAACGAAATAATTAAAAAACTGTTTGTTGAAGGACACGCGTCCTGTCAGTTGTACCGCTCATGACACAGAAGAAGTTGGAATGGTCAGAATCACTTAGAGTCATATGTATATTCGTGATCGTCCTTTGGATATTCGTGTCATACGTTATCAGCTGATTCGCAATTTACGAAAATAGCAGAAACGCCACCTTCCTATGGCATTGATACTTCGTATATGTTGAACTTGAATGTTGGATGCTTCATTTCATATGTGAAGTTATACTATAATTAGATACACATAGCGTCACATCTAAATATTCATATATTATGACTGTATTTGGACACACATATATTATTATTTATGAATAATATAATAATTTTTGTAATTTTAAAAATATTGTAAATTATTTATATTCAGTAATTATTAAGTATATTATAACAGTTTTCCTAATATTTATTAAATTTTTGAGATTTATTTATTTAAATTTTTGGCGATTCTAAATTTTTAATTGTTTCAATATTTTTCTGATCGGTCGGTAAAGAAGCTGATGACCTTTTTATTGACCTTTTATTGATAGTAGCTAATTAATTATTCATGAAGTTACGTTTTAATCGATTTTGTAAACCGCGAAAATTTAAATTCTTAAAACATCATATTAGAAATCATATTAGAAAAATATAATAAAATAAAACATTAACTTAAAATTCCAAGAAGTGTAAGAATTTATGAAATAAGGCAAATATTTCTATAAAACGTATAAAACATAAATATTTAAATTCTTAAAAATTTACACAATATTAGGAGAAAATATTAAGAAAATTAAGAATATTAGGAAATAAGAAATTATAAAATAAGAA
>NW_017259225.1:639117-640234 GCF_001594045.1 Atta colombica | reverse complement strand
TATTATTTGTAAAATTATTTTTATATATATACAAAATAATGAGATTTATGATTGCTGATCTGTTAAAGTATCATGTGATATATTGGATGGTAATAGTTCAGGCTCAGTTAAACCTGTTATCATATGTCCATATGAATCTGAAGTCCTAAAAAAATTAATTAATTAATTTATATTCAATTGACAATTGAAAACACATTTTTAAAATCTCAAATACGTATTAATATACATACATCTCAAATATATTCAGAATTTCTTAAACCTACTGAAAAGTTGCTAATTTTGATGTATCACTTTTCTATCAACGCAGTGATAGAACTATCTAACTTGTATGTACGTATAACTTACACATCTTTTAGAAGATGTAAGACTTGTTTATGTTCTATTCCTTCCAGCCATAAATTCAATAACTCCTCTCGTTTACATCTCAATAATTGTTTGCATGCATTCAGATTCTCCTTTACTGCATGAATCTTTTCTCGCGCCGATGTAACTTTTTCAGAGAGTTCACTGAATATCTAAAAAAATATATAACACAATATATACATACAATAAATTCAAAGTTTCTTGTTAAATTCAAATATACATATTCATATATACCTGCATAACTTCTATAAGATCCTGGTCATGTGATGAAACCAATTCTTCCAGTCGTTGATCACTTCGTTTGTATTCCTTTTCTAACTTGGCTTTCTCAATCTCACGTTGTTCATTTGTTTCACTCGCTGATAAAGCACGGATGACTGAGATCAGCAAACCACTCTATAGTTATGCAAGACATATGACACCTTATTCTGATAATTAAATAAGAGAAGTTTTTTAATTATAAAATTTACTTGCCGTTTCTTTTGTTGGTTTGATCCCTCGCGGTGGTTTGATGGGAGGCGTTATATTCATTTTATAATTGTGAGCGCTACAAAACGAAAAATTGTTACTTAACAATAAAAACTCTATATATACTTTGCTAGAGCAGCATTAAACATTTGTATAAATTAAATTTTACTTTAGATTTATGAATTTAATTTTTTTATATTTATTCTTATTTATCAAAAAAACTTTTATTCTGAGATTAAGGTTAATTCTTCTCAAATAACTCTCTTCTCTCTTGAAGATATATAAT
>NW_017259225.1:637070-638437 GCF_001594045.1 Atta colombica | reverse complement strand
ATAAATGCGATAACCAATGAACACATTAGGAGCTGTAAACACTGGACTATATATATATATATATATATATTGGATATAAATGAAAAAAATAGAGCCGAAAAACCTACCAATCCACTTAAATTAAAAGATTTTTTATTTATTTTGAATATAAAATTGAAACATGAATTTTTTATTACAATTATCTTTTGCAGGTTCGCTCCTATTATTATAATTTAATTATGTCAGATTAAATTATTTTGTACACAAGACTTCTGTATTCTAAATTTTTCTTTACTCCAATAGTCATCTCCCTGTAAAACGTAAACAAAAGTCTCCCCAGTCTCCTCTTGCGCTTCTCTGTCCCTCTAGTTCATACTATTCATACTTGCCACATCACGTGACTACATGAAAGTCATTAGTCAAGCGTATCACATACGAAGACAAAAAGCGCGTAAATCAATTCTTATTCAGATATTAAAATAAGCATGCAATGAATTTCTCGAGCAAAATTTTGGCAGAGGAAATCACATGTAAAACTATCATTTCAGTTATGCTTTGAAATAAATTTTAAGAGGAAAGAAAAGAGGAATAAAAAAAAAGGTATATGGAAAATGAAAATCCATCTTCAGTTACATTTTTTGTATTATATATTTATAATTTCTCGCAGCAAAAAAATACAGTTCATGTCAAGGAAATGTGTATTTATGTATATTTATGTTCTATCGACAATTAAAATAGCTTTGCAAAATCGCAAAATATTTTCGTAAAGAATTTCTATTAATCGGAAGAAAATGCCTGTTAGAGGAGTAATGAAAATCGAATCTAATTCCTAGAATTATTTTATTAAAAAATTGTTTATCAATAAAAAATATCTTGTAAAAAGTATCTTGGAAGCCAATAATCAAATTTAAACTGATTTGTTTTAAAAACAAAGAGATTAATACATAATGCAATACGTAATTAGCTAGTATATTTTAATATGTTAAAAGTTTATATTAAAAAATATTGGATATAAATTGGGGAATTATAGACAGTTTGCAGTAGTGTTACTCCTCCTTTCATTTTTCAAATATCACAGAACAAATTTTATACAATCTTATTTTTATTGTACAATATTTCAGTTCTTAATTGCAATGGAACTTACAATTGCAAAATTTCTGCGATTTCTGCAAAAAATAATTTCGGATTATCAATAACATTACCAAGTTTATCAAAGAGATATAAGAATTTTGTAGAAAATGTAGAATTTAGTACATCACGTATACATAGATTCATGTTCCCTTCTTTTATATAGATTCCCTTAATATCTTTTCTAAACTTTTATGTTAATATAGGTGTTATAAATATTAATTAAGTTCATATATCAATTATATATACATAAAAAATTG
>NW_017259225.1:625250-636970 GCF_001594045.1 Atta colombica | reverse complement strand
TATATATATACGCATGTATTTCAAAGAACGTAAGGTTCTCTTAGAAGATAGAATAGTGCACAATTGAAAAAAAATTGTTTTATCAGTTACAACTGTGCAGAACTGAATGGGCTTCTTCTCGTAATACAAATTATAAACTTACAAACAGAAGAAAATAACAGAAAGTCGAGTTGCACGCTACGTAGAAGAAATATAAATCACATGATGCACTTTTTATAAAATATAATAGAATATGAACGTCAAATATATTTCACCTAAGCACCATTATGTCTTCGAAAAATATAATCTGAATAAAATAAAAAGAGAAAAAGAAAAATGTTAACATACTACTATATACTTGCAGTAAAGCAAAGAATATTGAATCGTATAAATTATTCAGGAATGTACCCTGTTGATAAAAATAAAATATTGAATTATATGTGTTCGATTATGCTTGTGATAGAAAACAAATATTTCTTTAAAACGATCAAATATATTTCGGAAGAAGAAAGTAAAGCTTTTTCTTGGCTTTACATTTGTGGTAACTGATCGATTGGTGTGGCAAATCGGAAATCTTCCGGGAAGAGCTGGCTTGCATGTGGGTACATCAATTTGTACGATTGTCGAATTGTGACATCTGCAACACCAGCAGTGTCTCCAATCTCCTTCTGTGATCTCTTGTCTTCCGATGCCTATGTAAGATAAAAATGCATGAAAATAAAATAGTGCTGTTTAATTATAGAATGTAGTGTCACCATAGTTTTGCATACCTGTGATGCCATATAAATTGCCGCAGCAGCGACAGAGATGGGCGATCTTCCAGGTACAATGTCAATTTCCACGGCTTTCCTAGCAATATGTGTGGCAGCCCTCTGTACCATATTGGGAAGGCCAAGATTGGAACAGAATCTGGACATGAAATCACCAGTGGTAATAAGATCCACACTGGTTTCAAGAGCCTTGAGAATCAACTTAAAACATCGACCAATTTCTTTCTTGCTTATCTTGCTGACTGCACAAATCTCTTTAAATGTACGTGGCACTCCTTCCTGTCGACAGGCAATGTACAAACATGCGGAAGCAATTGCATCGTTTGCACGACCTTTCAGATTTTTGCCATCGTGCACTTGCTTGAACAACGTATTGGCTCTGTCCACAATAGTTTTCGGTAAATTGATACGATCTGCCATACCATTAATCTCGCGAAATGCATTAAGTAGAGTTCTATCAGAACTACTCATCTGAAAAAAAATTTTTTTTAGCAATGACTATCATATAAAGTAATAAGAAATTGAATACTAACTGTACGTCGATTTTGATACTTGGCAGTACCAAAGCCATCAAAAGACGCAGCTCCTGTTCCCGGTCCTATCATTGTAGACAAATCTGCACTATTGAGAAGTGGATTCTCTGGACCACCAACACGTGATGGATCCACTCCTGATTTTTCATTGCTGAATGTCCTCCATTCTGAACCTACATCTATTACTCTATTAAGACATAAGAAATGTATGAATGTGTCATTTATTGGAGATTTATCTTTACACTTGCTATCTATGATTGCTTTACCTGTCTCCCACAACTAATCCACATTCTGAACAAATCTGATCTCCTGCCCTATAATCTTCTATAAGTGGGGCATCTGGATGTGCATAACAACAAACTTTGTTTGTAGCATTCCTATAAGAATAAATATTTCACTTTTATAATTCGTACATTTAGCATTACTTAGATAAATCTTACATTCAAACAAATCTATAACAACTTCTGCTAATGTCAACAGACAAATAAAATTCATTCTTTTATTTCTAATTGTTAACGTTATATCGAAGATTAACATAATTTTACAATCGTTAATTTTGATTTAACTATTAAGGTTATATTTGTATTACAGATTAACCTTATGACGATTAATTCCTATGTTAAAGTGTTCCCTAAATAGTAAATAAAACTATATAATTATATACAATCTTAACCTTACTTCAGTTGCGATAATAAGAAAAATATTAAACGTGACTCATAACGATTGTTTTCGATGATTAACATTCGAAAGTAATATTAATTTTTCGTGAACGAACTTACCGTGACGAACTTGCCATATTTTCGCATTCGCGGATAAACTGGGATAAACTAACACTGTTCAACACTAACCCAATACCAGAAATTCCGACAGAAAATACATTCAGTACTGGCAATCACTGGCAATGCACTACAAATATGCAAATTTTGCAATGTCTACAATCATGCAAAAGTATAATCATCAGTGTTTAAAGAGCCGTTTACAATGGAAGTAGTAAAGTGTAAACTTGTAAACTATAAAGGATTGTCTTCTATTATGTTAGATTTAGAATAATATAGACTGCCGAACAGATATAAACTGTGTTTTAAAATTCACTGTCAGCGCTGAAAATGTATAATATACGTAACGTAAACTATAGATTTTCAGTGCTGGCAGTGAAATTTGGAACACAGCCATAATATAAAGTTTAAAGGACAGTTCACACCTTAATAGGAAAGCAGAAAGCAGAAAAATAGAAACCAATCAAAACTCGCGTTGAAAAGAAAAATAGAAGAGTGCCTACGTGCCAGCGTGAGTTCTGATTTTCTTCTTCTTCAGCTTCTGTTTTTCTGCTTTCTGGTTTTCTGAGGGCGTGAATCTCTCTAAAGCCTATAATATATCATACTACCGACAATACTAATCAGAGTTGGGCAAGTTAGAACTGCGAGCAGTTTCTTACATTTCTTACATGTGTATAATACGTTTGTATATCACGTATAAAACGTATAAAATCTATAAAAAGTACGTTTAATACATGATATTATACATATAAAAACCATGTATGATATATTATGTTTAATTACATGCTCAACTTTGTAAGCCGATTGGATTTGCAATCGTAGTCGAAGGCCAGAATTACATAACACATAAGAAAATCAATTAATCTAAGTTTCCTATTTCATGGAAAGAAAGGAAATGAAGAATTCTGATTGGTTGATTTTTTGAATTTTTTTATTAATTATGTGTTATGCAAAAAATCTGTGGTACTATATTACCTGCATTTCGGAACTAAAGCATAATACATAGTATAAAGTGTTGAAAAATTTTTATTGCAAACAATGGAACATTTTATCATACTTTACATATAATATATAGATATCTAAATATAATTATTCAAAATTTTTAAAGTTACAATCTGACTTATATAATTGAAAAAGGTGTATGTACATATGTATAAATATTTCTTCTTATATCTACATGTTAGAGAGACAAGACTAATTACAATAAGCTTAATTTTAATATTATATTTTTCTAACATTAAAAATTAATGTATAATATAATATACAGCGTGGCTTTTGTTGAAAATCGATAATTATGACATTATTTAAACAAAAACAATTTATGAGATTCATAAAAAGTTAAAGAATCATACTATTTAATTTTATTTATATGTAAGTATATATGTAAGTGTGTGTGTATATATATATATATATATATATATATATAAATGTATAGAGTATACATTATATGTACGTCAATTTAATTAAATTAAAAAAGTATAAAAATAGATTATTATTCTGTTGGCCCGACTCTAATATCGATAGAACCTTCTCCACCATGATAAGGCGGAGAATTCGTTTGTTCCTCAACGTTATTAGGAGTTTTCGGTGTTGTCGGAAGTGGTGTATAATTGTTATCAGTGTTTGGAGTTTCTTGGATGATAATGATTGGTTTGTTCCAATGATTTCCATGTTGATGATGATGCCCTGGTGGAACATTATGCCACTGCCACCATGATTCTCTATCAGAATTTTGCGGTGTATGTCGTGTGTTGTCGGAGGCAATAATCATCTACAAAACACGAAATGTATTTCAACTTATATATTTGCATTTTATAAAAATATATCAATATATCAATATTTATGCAGCATTTGTAATTTTTATGTCGCGATGTTCTTTTTAACTTTAAAATATTTCGATTCTCAAATGAGATATTTACCGAAACGAATTGAATAAATTCAGTCGACTATTTTTTCGCTCTTTAATTTTTGGACGACTAAAATTTATACGAAAAAATTTTTTTAATCTTGGGAAATTATTACTGGTATATACATATATGATTATAATTATTCGAAAAGTTTTTCGATACATAAAAGATTGATTCTTTACAAAAATATTTATATTTGAGGATTTCAAAATTGTTGCGATTCTTGTATAAGTACGTACTATGTCATTTGTCCTTGGATTTTGGCATACCCATTCGATGTCAGTAATAAGTTTATTGTTTTGTTGCTCAATTCGTTGTGGATATCTCCATCCGTGGCCAGGATTGTTTCCTCTTTGATTTTGGAAGCCAGGATGAGTCGACCATCCCGGATGAGCTTCAATTTCGATGACTACGAGCATTGCAATAGCGACCAACAGTATCTTCATTTTCTATTGTTTAAAGGATAATAAATCAAATAAATAAAGAAATGACCAATATAATTAAAACTTAGCTCTTGATGTTTAATAATAATTATATATAAATTATATATAAATAAATTATATATAAACTTTTTAGTTATACAAATTTCGTTCCGTTTACGGTCAGTTTTGAAATGCAATCATTAACTGAAAATAATAATGTCACAAATTAAATTGATCATCAATTTAATAATATTGCCAACAAGTAACATTGAAACATTGAAAAAGAATTTATTGCGAAAAATATTATCACGTAGATAACGGATAAATTTTGCACAAATTATGAATTATGTAAACTACATCTTTAACATAAACTTCACAAATGTATAAACTTTAAAAAATTTTTTAATTTGCATCAAGAAGAAAAATTGAAAAATATACAATATTTTTCAATTTAATTACACAATTTAATCGATAAACAGTCTTTTAAATCCGTAGATTGATCGTAACTTCACTTAAAGACAATAATATTGCTAATAGTATCTGAAGAAGAGCCAGAAGCCAGAAGCCGGTCGACGAGGAAAAACTGCACTTAGCTAATAAGTCGTCATCGCAGCGTCGTTTCCTTATATAGCGATTTATTGACACGCAACCTCCGCTCATCCGGTGACCAATTGAATTCTATTGACACAATCAACTATAGGTGAAATGGAGATTTTGATTCATAAATGACGTCGGCAAATATGACGCATTACATACAATTTGTACAGAATAATACGCAAAAAGCGATTTGTATTATTAAAATCGATTAGGATCTTCTTTTCTTCCTTCTCCCTCTCTATTTCATTCTCAAGGCAATTCGTCGTCGTAATACCGGTTTAGAGTTTTGAACAAACCGGTATCGCGAAATTACGCGAATCGCTTCGACGGCTGCCGCTATCATTAAGCAACGAATTACAGGACGCCGTGAGCCGGCGGCCGACGCGGAATTATTGTAATTTATGTCACGGTTCATCGCCATGCCGCCATCGCATATGTATGTACGGTATATACATCCAGTATAAAGGTCAATAAATGTCGCACTGGTTACGATTTTTTTTCCAGCTCTATAAAACAAATTATTTCCTCGCTTCGTGTATTCAATGGCTGCGTTCAGTAGAAAAAGTAACTTTGTAATTGTTGTAAAATTCTTTAATATTAATCTTGTCCTTCCCAGACAGATGCAATATTTATAAAATATTTATAAAATTTAATTTAAATATTTTATAAAAATTTTTGTGGTCTTAGATTGCGCAGATCATAAACATTTATTATAAATATTAATATTTATTATAAATGTTGTAATGCTACAAAAATACTTAATGAACATTATAATTCAAGTAAAAAATACTTATTAGAAATATTTATTTATATTTATGATAAATATTACATAAAATGTTTAGTCTATGTATTTTAATAATATTTCGAATAAAACTTTATATAAAATATCTATATAACATTTAAAAAAATGAATATTAATAAATATTTATCATAAATATTCTGTGCTGTCTGAGTTAATTCCTCATTGAATTTAAACAAATTGTATAGATTAATTCAAGAATTTGACAACAGTTGTAAAGCTGCTTTTTTTTATTGAACACAGCCAATGTTTGCGTATTTAATGGAATTGTGGATCTTAGTAAATAATTTCAAAATAATGTTTTATGATTTAATAAAAAAATATTGGATCTAAAATTTTTTGTGCTCCACAACACATCCAAAGTTTCCTTATACATAAGTCTTTGTCATTAGTAACGCATAATGATTTTAAAAAAACGTTGTTAATCTTAAGGAAATTACAATTTCGTCATATTTGTACTATATGTTCAAGTATAATTCAATGAATTTTTTGCAAAGACATATCTTCAAATAAATAACATATTTCCATTATTGAATTAAAAATTAATCTTATAAAATTATTATATATTTTCTTTCTAATTGACACAATAAAAAAATTTCATATATTTTTTTAAAAAAATTATATTTTTTTACGCATAAACATTCAACCTGCATGTCGGCATATCGGATTACAAATCCAACCGTCAGATGGAACCACTAGAATTATCGTAACGAGTCACAAACAATGTTCTTTGACGCGGAGAAAAAATTAAACGTATTATGGAAAAGAAATTCCGAATATACAATTATTTACACGTATTTTCATTGAATTTAACAAATTTTATCAGTTTAAAAGTCAAATGTTCAATCTTTTAAAATCGTTTATCAAGTCTAATTATATCTATAAACTACAAAATTTTTCTAAAATAAATAATTTAACACATTTCAAAAATATCAACTTTCGAAAATTCTTATTTATCTATCGGTATATTTCATTTCTTTAATCAATATACGTGCCAAAGGTGATGAATCAGTTGGCGTTTTACAGCGAACACGCACCCCCCATCCCCTCCTCTTCACATTAAAGCGCTCGATAATTCCGAGAGTTCTGTGTTTTTATCGCCATCGCTTTTAGAAAAATCTTCCACGAATATCGTTCGCCTTTTTTTCTCTCACCGTTCTATTTTTCTTCTTCAACCGGGCAACGGTCCAATCGACCACAGTCGTGTTCCGCGACCGGAATAAAACGAACACAAGGTCCTCAATGAACGAAAACACTCTTCGTGGAGTCGTGGAGTGTGGTCGATCGAGCACCACGATGTCTCGGTGTCGTCGTAAAGAAATATGCCTCTTGGACTTTTCGCCGCGCTATCGCCGATCCCGATTACTTTCGAGGAAGCCGCGCTTGAATCATTCGCGTTAATTCCACGTTTCTCTAATTTTTTTTCTTCCCCTTTCTTTTTTGTTTTGATACGTACCACGACATATATACAGCGGGCTCTTGGGCTTAATGCCTCTCTTATTGCGCCGCGCGCAACTATTGCCTTCCTAATGAATACCATAATTTATAATACGCTGCGGTTGCTTTTGTCGGTTTATTGGGCGCGGAAACCGGAGACTTCAAAGGCATTCCCTTATCATTAATGTTTCACGTTATTTGGCTATCGTCGGGTTATCGATCGTCGGGGAATTTTGTAATTCGATTATTTTTGCGTCCACAAATTAAATGCGTATAATTACGCGACGCTCTATCTAGGCGATAATTAAACGGACACTACTATCAATTATTAGTATAGTAAAATCTAAGTTTCATACACTCTAGTTTGAAAAACTGAAAATGCTGAAATGAAATTTTCACTTCAATGTAGAATGAAAAAGAAAAAAAATAAAGTGCAAGAAGTTCAATTAAAGAGAAGTCTTCTAATATTGAATAGAGAATATACAAAGATTGAATATTTGATCAGTTTTGACAATCATCATTTTTATTACTTGAGTATCATTTGTTTGTTTATTAGTTACTTGGATGTCACTTGTTTTTATTACTTGAATTGTTTTTATTACTTGAGTTTCTGTGATATTTTTCAAATAACGATTTTATGAGAAAACAGGTAGAGAATAGAGGACGCGATAATGCAATTTTAATGCATACGCAAATATATTAAAATGCATTACATCATTTAATGTGCAATTACTCGATACTATTAAAGACGAGTCATTATGAATTCACAGTAATATCGTGAAAAGAAGGAAGTTCTCATCAGGTCATAGATGTCATTATTGCTGAATCTCGGAGAATTCGTTTCTCTCGCTTTATCTCTCTGTTTTCTCCGGTGCAACTTTTTCTCGAAATAATTGACGCGTTTCTCCTTCGTGGCGATCCCACGAAACGCGCTCACACGTATAGATCCAACACATGGCGAAAAGAGGCCGTGAACATCAATGCGTCCCTCCGCGATGTCACAAGAACGACAGACCGCATGTCCATCGTGTCGATCGGGGACAGAATGGGACAGAATGGGAAAGAAGGAGAGAACGGAGTTCACGAGCGGTCGAGTATTCGAAATCGAGAATACATCCCCGCGACGACGACAACACAACTATGATGATAGTGTGGGAAGGAATCTTAGTTGTAATGCGGACTACAGAGAGCATTATTTATTAATAGCAAACCCGATGATGCGCGCGTGCATGCACACGTGTGTGCGTGTGTGTGGTGTGTGTGTGTGTGGATACCATCGCACCGCCACGAGGGAGTGGCGTGGCGAAACGCTATGCTAGAGCGAGCGCAACAACACGATGAATCGTGGAACGGATCCCTCGTGCCCCCTCGAACCCTCTTTCCATCGCCGGGATACGATCTTCCTCCTTTTCATCGACTTCTCTCTCTTTCACTTCAGCCACCCCGATTCCTTCTATCCTTCTCGCTCTTTGCGCGGTCCTTTGCCGCACCGCTCGCTCTTTCTCTCTTCTTTCCGCTTCGCGTCTTTCTTGCTCTCGCTTACTATTCGCTCGTTCAACTTCCCTCTCTCTATTTATCTATCTATCTCTGCCGTTCGTTTAGCTTTCCTCTCTTTCTCGGTCAACACATGGATGCGATTCTCGCGCGCGCGAGAACCCAAGGGACGGTCCGCCGTTGTAGGAGAGTGGACGAACGTTCGCTTTGTCGGCGCCCGCGGCTGAGATCAAACGCACCGGCCGTTTCCTCCTTTTCCCCGCGCCGTAACACGACCAAGGTTCCACCGTTCGTCCATCCGTCCGTCCGTTTGTTCGTTCGTTCATTCGTTCCTCCGCTCCAACGTCTCTTCGCCGTAGTCCTCCACCGTCTCCTACCCTCTCGTTCTTTCTTCCTTTTTCCCGCCGGTATCATCCGGCAAACCGCGCCGAGAGAGTCCAAGCAAAACCGACCGACGCCGGTTGGCCGACGAGTCGCTCTCTCGCCGCGTTCGCTCGCGGCAAAACTGTATTATAGCCTTCTCCGTATCCTGTCTTGTCCGGCACGTCTCGGAGGCCTCCGTCCATCTCGCGACCTCTCCTCTTCCCGCCCCTCCTCAAATCGTCCCTCTCTCGCGATAAATATTTACCTCGCCCTTTTGACGCCGTTACCGTCTAATCGATACGATCGCGCGAAATGCGATCGCGACAGTCAGCCAATCGATCGACCGGTCGACCGATGACACCCTGCGATCCGTTAGGATTACCATATCCGAATGTATGGCTGTGTTCAGCAGAAAAAGCAGTTTTGCAATTGTAATTGTAAAATTCTAATATGATTGATTTTGCTCTTAGTTCCTCACTGAATCTAAATGTATAAACCAATCATATTTATAAAAAATCTTACAATCGCAAAATTGCTTTTTTTTGCTAATCACAAAGAGTATACAATGAACATTTTTAAAAAAACGATGGAAGAATTTAATAAAATAAAATTTCTAGAACATAATATTCTTATTGACAATTCTTATTAGTATAATTTTGATAAATGTATAATTAGAATCTTAAAAGTATGATCTTAGAAAGGGTGACTTTCTTTAGAAGAATACACCGGATAATCTTATGACTCATCTCATACAGCACAGATCATTCCAGCAACGTTGCACTAAACTTTTGTTCTTTATGGTGTATAACAATAAGTTTCATCCCCCTATCATGTAATTAGCGACGCTGACGTCGCGGATACACAGATTCAATTATTTCTTCTTTTTGCAACCAGATAATTAAAATCGACATAATACCATCGAGTTTAATTTTCGATACATTCAAAACAAGCATTTATTCACATTCTAAGGGATTAAAAATGCGTTGATTGATGTGACTAATATGAAATCAAACGTCCTCGAGTTATAATTGATTTTGATTTCTTTTTGCGCTTTATCTGATGCACAGGTGATCACTGGTGAGATCAAAGCGCTTAGGCGAAATTAGATAGAAAGAGAGTGTGTTCCTTGATGGTGGCACAAGACGCATCTGGAAATAGTTTATTATTAATAGATGACTTGAATTCAACACGGAGAGAGAGAGAGAGAGGGAGAGAGAGAAAAAGAGAAAGAAAGAGAAAGAGAGGATGAGAGAAAAGGAGAGAGAGTTCGTACATGCTGCCGGCGTTATTTCGAGGTTAGTCTGTACCCGCGTTTTTGAGCCGCGCGTTTTATTTCCCCTTACCGGCGAACAGTCAGCGCGTCGCGCGGCGCGGCGCTCCCTTCTACCCCCCTTCAAGCCCCTATCTGAGCCACACCGAGCCACCATCCTGCTCTCTCTGAACCTCCCCGCGCAACCCCCGCAGGCTCGCCGCCGTTTCCCTTTTGCCTTTATCCTCTCTTTGCCGCGCGACTCCGCTCACCGTTCGCCCGACTCTCTCTCTCTCTCTCTCTCTCTCTCTCTCTCTCTCTCTCTCTCTATCTCTCTCTCTGCCGCCTCTTAAAAACGAGACTTGCCGCCGACTTTCCGACAAAGGAATAAAGAAAAGAAACAACTAGCCACGCTACTCGGCTGAGGATGGCACGGCAAACCGTACCGCAACGCGGCACGGCACGGCGCAGCACGCCGCAGCGTGGCATGGCGGGTTCGGGTAGAGAGCCTTTCTGTATAGGGAGTGTGAGGGGATGCTTCGGGAAGACCGACCGACCGACCGACCGGCCGGTCGTTCAATGGCGTCGCCATTCGGGGGCTCGTCCCCAGGAAATAGAAAATTCCGAATGATGGAATTGCGCGATGTTTACTCGCCCCTCTCTCTCTCTCTTTTTCTCTATCTTTTTCTCTTTCTCTTTCTCGGAGAATCCGTGCTGCGTCAGCAAACATTCCGTCGTTACGATCCAGACTGTACAACCCATTTTAAGATATGACAACTCCGTATTCCACCGATATGTTACAAATTTCGTGATTTTTAAAATAAATAAAAAGGAAACGCATTTGATTAAAATACATCGAATCAAGATTGAATGTATTTTATGTTAAGTGAACGATATCAGAGTTGTAACAAATTCTTTATCTTAAAATTTCATAACTTTTTCCCTGACACATCAAAGATATTTTTTAATTTTGTGTCCTAATTCAGAAATTTAAACATTTTATTGAGAAATCAAGTTGACATAGTAATATAAATTATTATTGATATTAAAATATTGTAATATTTCTTTTCTTCAGAAAATATTGTGTTAATCAAAGAAATTGCTTTATTTGTCTATTAATAAAATTAACTTTCTTTGCAAAAGTTTATAACTATACATGATATTCTCAATTATTTTTTCGTTTTGGTTATTCATTACACGAGAATTAGAATTCCATTGCGATCGTGTAACTTTTTCTCCAGAGTGAAAGTGTGAAAAATCATAATTTTTATGTATGTATATACAAACAAATTTTTATTTTTCACGATTCCTTAGGGTAAAAGTTACACGATTGTTCTCCAGATAAAAGCTACGTTTGAAGGTTCAAGATTCATTTGGTATTTTATTTTTTGAAA
>NW_017259225.1:624606-625150 GCF_001594045.1 Atta colombica | reverse complement strand
ATATATATATATATATGTACCTATATATGTATAGCGACGTATAATATTTAATTTCGCGCTTACGCAGCCAGCGCGCGGAACGTTGCGTACAAAGGAGGCCTGTCGTGTTTTTGTTCAAGTTAATTGTTTCTCTTCCTTTTTTTTTTATTTCGATCGAGCGTGTTGCTAACAGTAGCGCACGGCGCATTAGTATTAGGGAGAAGAAGGAGAATAGAGAATGGATGGGGGGTGGAAGGTAATCGTCGATGTATAGATGAAAGGTATCCTGAAACATAAGTTGGGACTTCTTCGGCGGCGGCGACGCCTATGTTTCTTCTGAAACACCGCTAGAAGATAATAGCGTGCGGGTACAGTCTCCAAAAAGAGTATCATCGATTTGACACGGACGGACTTTCCGAGTAGTATTGCGCAGCACTCGGCCGAGCAGGTCTCTCGGTAAAGCAATGTAAATAAAGAATATCTCGATGAAAAGAATATAAGAATGCGAAATCGGAGCGCATTTCTCTAATTTGCCTGTCACCCACCATCCCTCTCCCCTTTTCTC
>NW_017259225.1:618717-624506 GCF_001594045.1 Atta colombica | reverse complement strand
CCCTCCCCCCCTCCCCCCCCGCCCCCCCCTCTCTCTCTCTCTCTCTCTCTCCCTTTTCTCTCTACCCCCGTCACCGTCTTTCATCTCCCCGTCTGACTCGTGATTCATTGAAGCGTCGAAACAACACAACCGCGCGTTTGTAAACGATGACGTGTGTGTCGTCGACGTAAACACCAAAGTGATCTCAATGACGAGGGTATCGATTCTTACAACGGAAACAGACCGGAAGTTTAGGGTTTCCTCTTTCTTTTTGTTTTTATTTTTTAATAACAATCGTGCGATTAAGTTTCTCTACGTGTAATTTTACACACGCGAGAACGGGATCAGCTTATTTACCGCGCGAATACTCGCGCGGGACGAGAGCAAAATAACGAATTCGATTTTTTGGTTATCGATCTTCGTGCACCGTCGTTAAATTCGGGTGATTACTATAACGCGTGATTACTATAATTCAGGTCAATTTTTCGATCACGAGATAAATAGCGTCATATTTTATGTCAGTACGCGTCAGAAGAAATATATCTAACTTTTTCCCTCATTTATCGCCGTTGATGAAAAAGTTGAACGTCAGATTGTGAATTAATCAATGAAACAATAATTTAAGAGAATGTCTCATAATGTTGTTTAACAAAAATTGGGGTGTATATGACGTCACATAAAATTCGTTTTTTTAGCTGAACTTCTTACATAATTCATCTTTTTCTTTTCATATTGGAGAAAGAAAAAGAAAAGATGATTGACATGTGCCAAAAATTCAGTTAAAAAGAACAGACCTATAGAAACTCAAATAACATTTTCCACCGGGAAAACTAATGCAACACTGGTACAATTGAATGCAAATGGACTCACATATTTTTGATATGTTAATATATAATTTAATCCTTTTCAAGTTATGAGATTATCGTGACAACAAAGAATAGTTAAAAGAGTTAAATTATTTATTAACAATGAAAATATGTAAATTGATTTGCATTCAATTGCATTCAGTATGCACCAGCGTTGTATTAGTTTTCCCAGTGGAAAATGTTAAAGATATTTGATGGTTTCCAAATAAAGATCAAAAAGAAAAAAATTTTTGAAATTATTGGAAGGAAAAGCATAAAATCTTGATGTATACACTGTTAGAAATTTCATGAATTTAATATGTTTTTCATGAAAATTTATGAAATTTAATATACAAATTCCTTACATTTAACTTACTGTAACTTAATTTTCAGTTAAATCATTCATTACTTTTAATTTCGTTCACAACCACGAGCTTCATTTACATGTAAAGAAAGTATTTCTAACAATGTACATAGTATTATATATATATAATTCATATTGAATTATTTAAACATTAAAGATTCAGCTTCGATCGTTTTAGGCATTTAATTTCTAGTATTCATTGTTTTCTAACACGTACGATTTAAACTAAAATTCTTATCGTTCATAAAATCTTATTCGGAAAACAGGGAAAAATTATAAAATGTTAAGATGAGGAATTTACGTGACAATCACGTGATCGAACACATACGAAGCCAACAACGTAACGAATCAATATTTGGAAAGTAATCTGATTTGATGTACCGGAAAGTAATGAAGGTCGAATTGTCACTCGACGAACGTGAGGAGATCAGCAGAGGGTTTCGCGTTAATCTCCGAGATTGACGGCGTCGTCTCTTCTCGCATCGAAACTCGGAGTAATAGCATCAAGTTAATCCTTCCTCATCGTTAAGCTCGTCCCACACATTTTATATTTACAATTAGTCTATGAATCGAATTAAATTACTCTTAAATATAATCATTAAGACTTTTAAAAAGGATACTTTTATTTTTAATTTGTAAAAAAAAAAAATCAAAGCTAGAAATTATGATAATAGTATCCTGATGAACGATTTTAAATTATTACATATTTAATTTCGAAAGAAGTAGAAAAAAATAAGGAAAATGCTTTTCATACATGCGAATTAAAAAAAGAAACGTTGCGTATGTGGTGCGCGTACTATAATTATATGGACACAGAGTACTGTTACAATTCTGGGTCGTGTAAACGGGGCTTCATACAGTTCATACCGCGAGATTCTTGTAGGAAGACAGCAGTGTTGGCTCTCTGGCGAACGGGTATGCAAAGGAGAAAGAGAAAATAAGAGAAGAAGAGGAGGAGAGAGAGAGTAGGTAGAAGTTGAAGAGCCGCCGCCGCCGCCGCTGCCTCCTACCTTTGGAGTCCGGGTATCCTCGCCGCCTCGGCTCGGCACTGAGCGAAAAGCACAGAGCGCAGAGCGACGACGAAGCGAGGAATACAGGCAGAGCAGGCTGCCTTGCCTGGCTGACTGGATAGTGGATGGTATGATGGTGGCTGCTGCTGCGAGTGCTGCGACGATGGTGCCGTGCCGACACTGCCGACAGTGACGGTGGTAGAGACGTAGAGTGGTGGTACGGCGCGCGGGTAGGTAGGGGAATTACGGGGAACGTGCTTTTAGGCGAGGACGAGCGTCCGTAGTCGTGTCCGAACCGCGGAACTGGCGGGTTTGTACCTGCATGGAGTAAGAGCCTAAGAGGCGCGGTGGTGGTGGTGGTACGAGGAGGTGGTTTACAGGTTCACTCCGTACCCTCGTGTCCGTGCGATTCGCTTCACAGTTCGTCTCCATGCGCGAGCGGCAAAAACGCACTATCCTTTCATCAGTTCCATCAGTTCCACCGGCAGTGCGACGTCGTGAAGTTCTCGAGTGTCGTGAAGAGAGGCTGTCGTCCGCTCGCAACTCTCGCAAGTATACATCTATTCCTCGGACTCATTCGGTGCCGCTTCGCGGCAATCGCGACAATCGCGGCAAGCACGTGCGTACAGTGTGCGTCTATGACGGCGGCGACGGCGATCTTATCTCGTTTGGAATTTTGATAATCCGTACATAAAGACCCAAGTGCGCATTTGTGATCCTCGTATGATTTATTATGGATCTCACCGCTGGATAATAAATCGACCGTAGGGTGCGGAGAGGATTGTTTCTGCGGGGAGTTGCGCCTAACCGGAAGTTGTGAGGGACGTCGCACGGATACCTCGTATAGTCATATGCATCCAGGGCGGCGTGTCGGTAGTTACGGAGGAGGAACAAAGTGTGCCGCCGATTCAAGAGCGGAGAGTTAAAAGTGTAGAGGGATCACGACGATCGCGCCTGCACACACGCACGTCACGCACGCACGCACGCACGCACGAACGTACCCATGCACGCATGAAGGTCCCATGGCTACCGGATTGGTAAAGTGGTGGCGAGCAAGGTTCCTCGCTGGCTACAGACCCTTTTCTGGTAATGAACGCTCCTTCTTTTCGGGATGCATGCTACGATATTGAGACTCTCGGGTTATATCCCAATTGACCGTGAAAAAAGGAAAAAATGCACAATGCTGATTCAAGTCCTTGTCAATATCTCTGCTAATTTCTCAGACGAATCTTTGATTTTAATGAACTGATAGTAAAAATGTAAATAATGCGAGATCGCATACACGTTTCGTTAGGTTTATTTCAGAGTTGGCAAAATTCCACGTTTTTTGGGTAACATCCATGCCAGTGAACCGTAAAATCCTGTATTTTCTGGAAAAATCGACATTTTCCGGAAAAGCCGGAAAAACTGGTTTAAAAAAAAAGTAAAATTATCTTTTTATATAAATATGCTGTAGTATTATAAATTAATCATTTTTATAATTTTTGTTAATTTATTTTATTGGATAAAATCAAGCACAGTAAAATGTGGAATTTACTATATTTTTTCAAATGAAATTTTCCAGATCTGCGTTTTACATTTAGTGACACAAATCAACATGAATATCGTTCTATCTTTCCTGGTATTTTACGTTCAAAGAAAAAAGACAGAACGACTCTTGAATCGAATTGTGTCACTAAATGGAAAGCATCCGTGACTTATTTAGAGATACCTAAAAATTCTAGTCATTCTTCTCATATTTCCTCTCGTAGGTGAAATAATATTGAGTCAAATATATTGTTGTTATTTAACTAGATTTAATCTTTTTCTGATAATAATGTACAACACAGTTCATTGATTGCTTAATGAATTCGTTCGTAAACCTCATATATTTTCAAATTGTACAATTAATTACAATAAATGCAAAAGATATTCGTACAAAGAAGGCATTTTAAAAAAATTTTATTTTTAGGAAATATAAACGTTAATTAGAAATTTATTAATAACGAATGAAATATATATTTTTTAAAATTATTTTATCTAAAAATATGTGTAATAATGTGTACAAAAGATGTGTAAAAATATATTATCTTAATAATAACCAAGAATAAAAAATTACATTATTTGGACATACAAGAAATACAGTCGAGAAATGTAGCGTCTAAAATTACGAACACAATTATTTTTGCAAAAATTCTTTTAGACAGGATGTTATTAAGACAGGATGTTCTCATTGTTGATAAATTGTTAATTAATATTTATTTTTTTTACAAATAAGCTTTTTTAAATAAAAATCTTCTGTACCACCATTTTTTGCATTCACTGTGTATTTGTTGGGTGTAATTATAACATAATGTATCGCGAAATATTTTTAAAGTATTAATGCGAATTAATGAAAAGAACAGTTATCATACTGACGTTATGTAAAACTCAATTCGCTTTAAAAGAATTTTGCAGATATCGGATTTGCAGAAGATATAATTCTTACATTAACATTTAACTTATATATTACATTAAAATGCCGGTTTTTTCAATTTATTTCGTCTGTCAACATGATAAGTTTTTTGTAAGTTTTATTTGAAGAATGCCGCGATTAAAATATACACCAGTTGAGATAATCCGAAGAAAACTGTCGTTTATCAGTAAACTACTCTTAGATCATTTTCTTATCAAGTATATTTCCTAGAAAGCAGGTTTTAGAAACTTGTCGAGAAACGTAAAAAGAAAAACTTCGAGGTATAATTGGTTGATTTGTAAACGAGATTTTCTTTTTAAATAATAATTGAAATCTCTTGAATAATAATGACAAAATATCTCCTGTTTCCATTTGCATTCTATTGTGTATTCCTTGATAAAGTTTAAGTACCTAAGTTTTGTACTCAGGTAAAAGACGACAGTGCGATATACCTGAGAAAACCCAGGGAAGTAGTTAGAGTGACGCAGGTTGCGGGAGGGAAGGGGAAAGGTTCGACGGAAAAAACAATACGGAAAAAAAAGAATGTGACGAGCGTTGGCGTCTGTACGATCAATCGTGCCGCCGCAAAAGAATGACCGTCGTGGATAATGCTAAGATATTATCGAAGCGGATACCACGTGGTCTTACATCACACTTACACTTTTCTTAGCTTTCGGCTTGTGTCTATAGTCTGTACGCTTGTCTCGTAACGCGTCGTTGAAAATAGCGCAGAAATTGCGGTGCGTGCGTTTAGTGACAACAAAATTACTCAAGAGAAGCTTCTTACTTACAGTTCTTCAATTTCCCGTCACGAATCCGACGAATCTGACGAATCTCAAATCTGCAAACAATAATATTGTTTAGATTATACGTATTAATTAATTAATTAATAAGTAAAAATGGGAGCAAGGATATTTTCATGAAAAGTACATTTTAATTATTAAAAAGAAAGCTCATTTAAAAATTAATTAAATAGTAATACCGAAATTTTCGTTTTCTCGTTTTTAAAATGTAACAAAAATATAAAGATAAATATTTTCCAAACTTTTTTCAGTTTAAATTTATATTTTTTAATAAATAAATAAATAATAATTATACTTCTGTTATGTTTAACTTTATGAAATTTACGACAATACTTAATAATGCGATAACATGAC
>NW_017259225.1:599088-618617 GCF_001594045.1 Atta colombica | reverse complement strand
TATATATATATATGTATAAAGTCAATAATAGGTTGATATAATCTTACAATTAGTATAACAGGAAACATTGATAAACTGATAACAGATTAATATTATGATGTACCTCTTTCTTCACACAATTTTAAAAGACAGATTAACGATTTGTTCGTAATGTGTTCCATCAAGTTGTAATTTCCACGAATATTCGTCAATTTTCGCGTATAGTAATAATAAACATGAAACATGTCGGAGGAGAGTTTGTGTACTTCTTATGCACACTTCTGTATGTAACACATTGAAATATATGCGTCTTCGTCAGAGTTTTAACAGCTACATCTATCGTATATACATTTCTGCTTTGTGTGTTCGTTAGGTAGAAACGAGTTTATAGCCCATTACACAATAGTTAACGATAAAATCGAAACTTGCAATTCAGGACGTAGGCCGAAATGCCATTCAAGGTGGAACGTTGCGAAATCCGAAAAACAAGATGCAGTTTAGCAATCAAAGTAGAATTAATAATTGGACGTATGTGCAAGAACCGATCTTTATCGCTTTATTTTTTTTTAATTTTCTGTAGTATTAACAGAAAACTGCTTTATTAATGTATTATATATATTAAATATTATGTTAATAAATATTTTATGAAAATCACTGAAAAAAATATAATTAATTTTAATAAATATTTAGTTCAATACTGTTAACTAAACATTTACTTACAGTAAGTAAATATTTGTTCAATAAAAAAAAGAATTGTTAAATCAAATTAACATTTCTTGTATCAAATAAATATATCTTTATATTTAAAATATTTAGTTGGCAGTATTCAACTAAATATTTATTAAAATTGACTATTTTTTTTCAGTGTAGAAATTCATTTTATTTAAAGCTGTCGGAGCTATTTTTTATATCAAAAGAATGAAATATATTTAGTATATTACACTCGAAAAGTTATTTTTATCAAATAAATGGTGCTGATAAATTTTTACATCGAGCCCTTCAATTATTGTTGTATCAGCCGTTCGGAAATAATAGATACAGTAAAGAGTGTATTCAATGTCAATCATCATGAAAGCAAACAATGAAGATTTTTCAATTTTCGACGAGCGTCGAGATGTCTCTAAAATTATGAAAGTCAAGATTTCGTCGTCTTCGCCGGTGCAAACTGTAAACTCAGCAGCAACTCGAGATTCAATGGTTCTGGTTAGAATTCCAGCTGCTTCCTCCCCGATGGAACGTCGCGCCGCGTGACTGTCGGCGCGGGGAAGCGTAAAAATACCGCTTGTGCACCAAACACGCCACCGGTCGCGGATGCCGCGATGTGTGTTAAATGCCGCCTTTTATTCGCTCCTCTGCCTGTCTTGCCGGAGGGCAGAAATCGCGATCGTGCGCGACGGGAAAGCGAGCGATCGGAGAACGGCTTCCCGTTCGCGTTCCCGGTTCGCGCCGCGCCCAATCGCGCGGGTTTGCACGTCGATATATGTTTAATAAAACAATCTCGAGAAATAATTGCTTCTCTTAAAACTGAAAAGAAAAAAACATGACGATTAGGTCTAATCTAATCTTGGCTCCTTTTATTGTACCTGATGGCGAAAGAAGGATGCGGTTGCGTAGGTCAAATGAAACTTTAGCGCAGTCTCTGCATTCCAGTATAATGAATCTTTCTTACCTGTTCAGTCGTAGGGACCAATACAGAAGGTAGCGATTCCGAGGAATTGCTTACGGGCGTCCCGACGACCTGTAACGTTTCGTCACCACCGACGACGGAGTCGCAACCGATTTTAATCTCGTCCGTAGAGTCGCCCCAGGTCGCGGCTGATAGCTCGGGCGTACCTGCTGGACCTACCAGTAATGATGAACAGCCTACCTGCGGTACAACGAAACAGCTTAGTTTTGAGGTGAAATACTTTGATTTATATAGTGTTAAAATAAACAAAGTTCTCGATGATTAAAAATGGAAAATGATATTGAATGGCTCTATAAAGAGTCAGTGGATGTTACAATTACGTATAATGATAATTTTTTATTTCTTCTTTATTTTTTGTTTTTTTTTATGCAACTTAATATTAATTATTTTTTTAACCGAGTGCATTTTTAATTTATCTTGAAGATAACAAATTCTACTCTGAAATATAATAAAATATATATATAAATATATATAAATATAATAAATATAATAAATTCTAGGTGAGAAAGCAAGTCGATTTTAGTAGCTTTTTTTTCATGTCAATGCTTTCAAGCAACTACAGCAAAGTAAGGAAGATCGATAATTATCTTATCAATTAAATTTATTAAATTAATGGGAATTTTTCCAAGAAATCGATTTCATTTATATAAGTGAAGAAGGAATGTACAATATTGGTATTAGATTTATATTTTACCATGTAATTATTGTTGTTCCATAGTTATTAGAGTCGCGCACTTGAGACTTTCTTTTTTAATTCAACCGATCTCGTTGCAGGAATTTGAGTGCGACGTGTCGGTCGCGGACGGTGACAGGAGGCGGCAGGAGTTCTCTTTCACTCTGTACGACTTTGACGGACACGGGAAGATCACCAAGGACGACATAGCTGGTCTGGTGACCACCATTTACGATACGTTAGGCGCTTCGATACAAGTACCGCCGTGCGGTAGTAAGACAATTAAAGTGAAACTGACGGTGTCGCCAGATCAGCGGGGTAGCAGCAGCAGCAGCCAGGCACCGCGCAATGCCGCTGGCACCTGCCTAAATGCCACGCAAACATCACAGACTGCTACATTGCCCGGTCACCAGCACAACCCGTCCTGTTGTCATTTGAAACACGCCGCCCCGTGTAGCCATGCAGCAGCAGCCGCCGCCACCACCACTACTCGGCATGGCGCGAACAGAGTTCCTAGAAGGAGAAGAGCAACGCGGTATCGTTGTCAGGTGAGACCTACATTCCTCCGTATGTACCATGTTGCGTATGTATGTATGTATGTATGTATGTATGTATGTATGTATGTATGTATGTATGTATGTATGTATGTATGTATGTATGTATGTATGTATGTATGTATGTATGTATGTATGTATGTATGTATGTATGTATGTATGTATGTATGTATGTATGTATGTATGTATGTATGTATGTATGTATGTATGTATGTATGATCGGCAACCGCGATCAGCCGTTCCGACATCTGAGCCATGCACGCGATACGCGACTCAGAATACCAATCGCGGCAGAAGAAGATATAAGAATAAAGAGATAAACTGTTCTTGCGAAAGTTTTCTCTCGTAAGATTTGTATATAACATTTTCATAATTTTATTCAAGTTGTCTTTGCAGTTATCTTCGTATATTAAATTAATTAAGGTAATTGGATCCTATATGACTTACCTAAGCTTTACGATTTTTTTCTAATCTTTTGCCGAGTCCAAAATTGAAGATTGTTGATCAGATTCCAAAAATCCAACATTTCTGAATAAAAATGAATTTTTTCAAGTATTTACATTTTTTTCTTAAAATCTTTACTGCATATAAATATTTAAAAATCTTATTTTTTTAATGTTCACAAGTATTTCCTTTTTTTAAATCTGATCATTAATTTTATTTCGATTTCTATTGCAGACTGAGCGAAAAGAAGTGGAGACACATAGTGAGGACGACGACGAGAACGCCAGAACGAATCGAGTGCAGCAAGAGGAGCTTCGTAGACGAGTCGGTCCGGTGCCCCATTTACCATCTCCCTATTCAAACAGCTCGGAGGGTGATGTGAGTGATGATAGTGACACTTCCCCCGCGTTCTCGCCATTAACGCCGCTTCTTACGACGAATCAGAGGAAACGCAGCGGCGCCCTACAAAGACAACAATTGCTGGAAATTATTCAGGCTAATATGGAGAAAAATAATCTCAGTTTTCATACATCAAGGTGAATTAATTGCAATCGCTTTTGCAAAATTATAGCGCGTATTAACATTTCGTACAGTAACGTTTATGCATAATAAATAATTAAAATTTTTTTTGAATTGGCAATTTTTTTTAATATCTTCGAATATTATTTAATTAAATTCCCCAATTCTTTAATTCAATACATTTGCAATTGAATCTATTTTTTTTGTCTACAGGAAACGGCATCAAAATGAACAATCGCGCATTCCATCTCATAGTCCCCATATAGAAACTTCGAATCATAATAATCAGGACTGTCACACCTCTCTAGAGCCTCGTCAAGCGAATACAAACTATCACAAACCAATCCGGGAAAGCACTCATTCCGTGTCGTTTCCCAAAACGCCGGTCAAGTCGCGATCGGCGAATCTCAGAAAAACGCGACACACGAGGAACAATGTAACACATTCCTCTCCCCAGACTTACACGACGTATTCGCAATTACTGAATCGTAACGTGATCGCGCCAACTATCTACAATGATACGCCGCAGCACACCAACAGTAGCAGCAATGTTCATCGCAACATCGTCAACCTCGTTCCGAATAATAATCAACAAACGGCCAATCATCAGACTATTACCAACAATCACAACAATTTGCAGCGCAATGACGCGCAATTCGTTCATACGCAATGTGGCAGAGCGAGCAAGAAGCATCAGCTGAAGCACGCCACGCGGGAGCAAGACCAGGCTCGAGCGATGGCGCAGGTCGTGCGTTGGCTCGAACGTGAATTCTCACAAAATGCGGTGGCAGCAACGTCCAATCGAAGACACGTCCACGAGCACATACATCATCACTATCATCACTATCACGCTGAGGCTCTGGTTTAATCGGTACAGCAAATATACTCGAATTTCGAGTTTTTTTGAACTTAGAAATCGTTACAATACGATCAAATAAATTTTAAAAAGGAATTTCTCGAGGTGTAATTTGTATCTATATTATTGTTATTTAAGAAAACGACTTAGTATTTTATATCACGAATGGTTTTTGAAAATTATATCGTAAGAACTCGATGTGACGCGTTTTATTTTCGAGCTTTCGTATATACATGTATTGATTATTTTAGGAAATCGTGTGCTAATGAATTGTTCATTGAATCTCCAATTTGTTTTCGTAAACAAGATCGAATCAATTATACATCATTTGAATATCTAGTTTTACATCATTTGAATATCTAGTTTTAATAAATGATGCGCAATCGTATATTTTCATGTGAGCGACTGAGTTTTTCTCGGGTATCGACAAGTACAAATGTTTGCGGTGCTCATTAGTTTTTTTATACAAATTTATAAGTGTCGAAATAAAATGCAATTTTTTTTCACATTGCAAGTAAAATAGAGCACTGCGATTTACTTGAAGAAAGACATGCGTGTTCGATGTAAATTACGTAACATATATTATCTACAGATTTTTTTAGCAAAGAGATGATAGTTACTACAAATCTCAGGCTTATGATACATACGTCATATTATAACAGTAACAGTCAACCGAGTAGGATTACATTTAGTGACAAAATATGTTTACTGTACATATATTTACGATCGTGTTTTCTGGAATTGAAAAGCAACACACAAACTATTGTGCAAAATTACATTTTTGAACGAAAGAAAGAAAAATGCAGTCGCTTTTTCTCAATTCAAGTGCGATACGACGGCTATCCATCATTGTATATAGAAAATATCCCAAAGAGAATCTTTTCAGTACACAAGCGTTACGATTAAGGGAAACAGCTTAGAGTCGTAACAACAGCAAAGCGTTCGAAACATAAAAGACTCCACTATAAATGTTCCTGTATAATCAGAGAGTTATAATTCTCTTTATCGACGTAGTATTCCTAAAAAACTCTCGAACGCAACTTTGATGGTGCTTGCATACCCGTACAGTCGAGCAAACGCGCAATTTCGATAAAAAAAAACGCTTGAATCTCATATACAGGGCGTTCACTTCTATCAGGTAATATTTCAGTAATGTATTTCTCGGCCACCTAGATGAAATTCTGTTCGGCGGAAATATTAGAGATTTTTATACTGATAAAAGGATTGAAAGATAAAGTGCGATTTAAAAAAATTTGTTTAAGTTTAGTAGAAATCAAGTTAAACTTTGGAAGACGGGAATTAGGTAATGAGACGATATTTTGCGATTAATGCTCATAGTAGCGAGCAAATCTTGATAGAATTTTAATTTTGAGACTTAGTTCGAAGAATGTATAATGTTAAAAATTGCATGATTACAAAATTGTATTTAGGGCGATAAAGGGCAACATTTTTGCTCTGAAATATATCTTTAGAATCAGAAAAGTTTGTAAAGTTAGTATATGGGACGAACTTCTGGAATCGAACTCAGAACACGTCTTCGAGAGATACGTAAACGTCGTACGAATCAGCTATTTTCGAACAAAACACTTCGTCCCAATTTGCCATTAAAGAACGATGCCTTAGCGGTGGTACACCCTGTATATCTTGCTAGTCTTATATTACGACAAATAAAGCTCTCATTATCCGCGAAGTACAATGACTACTTGGAAAGAGAGTGACAATTGAGTTCTTACTAGTGCCTTGTAATCTAGAACTTGTTTCGTACTCGCGAATATATTGGTCCTAGTTTTGCAAAAATCAATTATTTTTCTTCTACTCGTCATATGAGCGAAGACTGTCCCGTATTTGGGCAGCCAGTATTTTTCGGATTTGACGTTTTATCAATACCGCCGCAGGAATTTTTATCGTTAAATGGCGTAATATTTATTAGTAACGCGCGAAGGGATACGCGTGTAAACGGATCTATGAAAATCGACAATATTTCACAATCGGGTGTCACAATGAAGAGTATTACGATTACCTTTAGCTATAGCGATCAATATTACGATTAAGACTAATGTTAAGATTAGATACATTGACAAATGTAAGGGTCCTAGATAATTATGTTGCGGGACATGTAATTTTATATATCGACATTTGTAATCCCTGTAGATATTTTCTGTAACTTTTTTTCTATTGATATTTATTAAAACATTTTTATACTACACCACTTGTACTTATTTATTGGATTAAATCACGTGGCTTAATGCATGTGACCTCTGATAATAAAAATTCTCACATTTCATAATATTTTTGAGTTTTTTATATTTTAAATTTATGAAGGACTTTGAAAAAAATAGCTTATATTTAAATTTTTATTTATTTATTTATTTTTTTCAGAAATTATAGAATGAGAAATTATCAGAATTTACATATATAAAAAATTTCAGGAAAAATGTAGACTTGCTCAGTATTTCTGAAGTATTTCAATTTGTAAGAAGTCTAAAATATTTTCTAAAATGTTATACAATTATACAGAAACTTGGAAAAATTTTAAAACTTGTACAGAAATTTGAAAAATTATATGAAAAATTTTAAGAAATTATTTTCACTAGAGACGTAATATATTACGTGGAAGAATCAATAAGATCAATTAATACTAGAAGTACTGAACAATCATTGATTTTATTTTTTAGATTAATATATTTTTTTTAAAAGATAGGATTCTTAAACTTGATGATTTTTCAAAATTGTTCTTTCTATTGATAAAATATTTGGATTTTCATCTTTCTTAATTTTTCTATTAATTTATTCGATTAATCCTTTTTTAGTGAGTACGAAACGTAGGTACTTTTAGTATTAAAAATTGGTCTTCTGATCTTGAGAAAATTAAGATACAACTAATTTGATTTTACAAATTTCTAAAAAAAAAAGTAATTTCGGAAAAATAAATATCAACTTTGTGATTTTCATGTAACATTTGTAGTTTCTCTACAAAATTAAAATTCTTCGATTTTCGAGCGAGGATCGATCAAGGTTTACTTCACTGCCGCTTTGAAAGAACGATCATTCGCGATTTCTGGACGTCACTTTATTATACATACATAACCAAAGGACCTTTGTACAAAACACTTTTGCGTGTCTGCGTTAAATTTTTCGACTCGCCATCGAGAGAGTTGCATGAACTGCGTGAAGTTAATTATACATATGTATCTCACCCTCTATTCGATCGTAAAATGCTTATCTTACTCTTACAATTATCTTACGAGACAAAACAACTTTTGTCGAAATAATTAGAGGAAGAAACGTCTCCCCGGGGAGAGAAAAAGGAGGACGTTTCTTTTCTACAGGTATATAAAATTCTCTCTACTTAATTAAGATAGTATGGGAGAACGCGCGAATCGCGCAAATTCGGCGAAACTGGTTACAAGCACAGAAACTTATTCAATTTGCGTTTAAACGGTCATCATATCGTTCCCACATCTTTAATGGTGCTATTCTCTCTTTTTTTTTCAATATATTAATCCTGTCACGCGTTATAACAAACGGCTGTATGCTGTTCGTTTTTTTAATATTTTTTCCTGCTTAATAAACGTCTTATTTTCGCGTCTTTTCATCGTAATTATAAGATTTGTACAATCACGCGCAATTTCGTTGTAATAACATTAGAAAAGAAAATCCCGACGATACGGAAGGTAGCATTTAATGATAAGAACGATTTGTCTTCGAATTCATCACACGTATGACGGAGTTTTCAATTATGAGCAATCTTCGCATTTTAATTTATCAATTATGAGATGCGCGCGTAAAGCTGTAAGCTTAATCAAAGTTAATTAAAAAAAAAAAGATGAGAAAATTAATGCGTGCTCGGTCGTTTAAGAATTTTTATTACCGCGATTGACAGCAGGGAGAAGATATCCAGTCCAGTAAACATCAACTTAAACTCTAAGACAGAATATTCCTAGAATATTATATAATAAAAAAAAAAAGGTAAATAATATTCATATAACATTCTAGCAATATTGTATGCTTATAGGGAAGCAATATATAACATCAATGTTATAATTGTACATTCAACAATGGATGCTTTTTAGCAAGAGATCAGCTTGTAATACAGTAAATCATTATAAATCATTATAATCAGTAAATCATTCTTGTTATTCATCAATGTTAAACAAAGATGATATGATCACTGTATCATACTAAGTCTCTTGCTGAAAAGTACCAAAAGTAAGACATGTGTATGTTATATTAGATTTACATTATTCAGGCCCAGTTTCACAACTTATGATTAACTCTTAATCGAGGTTTAACTTATTTTTCATCTCTTTATAATGTTAAAATTGGAAAGAGATGAGAAACAAGCTGACCTCGTTAATTGTGAGTTGTGAAACTGAGCCTCAGTGTGAAATTATAATATTGATGTTATGTTAATTTTAATTGGTGTTTACTGAGATTCAACGAGAAAATCGCATGCAGAGCTGATCCGAATGTCTGATGAGAAATATGTACATGTTATATTTGAGGAAGGAGAGAATTTATGGTCGAAGGAAGTAGAAGTCGAGAAGAAAACGTAAAGAAACGCGCGGTGCGAGAAAGATATGATCACTAGAGTCCTATATACGTACGCGGTACGCATATACCACGATCGATATATGTTAACGAATATATACATCGTACAGTTAGTTTATTTGATTACCTTAGCAAACCATCCGAAGCACTTATATATATCTAATAAGAGCTAACGTTAAGACACTTAATCGTTACGCGAGTCGAAACGCTCCTCCATAATCCCTTAGTGTGATCGCATTTGTGTAATTTAACTCGATCCCGAATGGCACCTGGTATCTTCAGATGTGTGCAAGCATCGACGACTTCGTCGCCTGATGACGCTCGTCCATCGGAGCTATCGGAGTGCAGGTTTGAGATGAAAGTCGAATACATGAAAGAACAAAGAGGATTCGGTAGATAAATCTCCCAGCGATAAATTTTTGTTTCTTTCTAAATCGGAAAAAAAAAATTTCTCGCGCAACGTCGAATTACATTTCATTAAACACATCTTAGTCGTACTTAATGAGGTCGGAATGAAGAACGATCTCTAGAAAATGCGTACAAGCGAACAACGCGTCATCATCGTCTTCACGTCGACAATTATGCGTAATTGCGTATACTGATTGCACATTTTGCTGACGATCGCGCTTGTACCTTTCTTTCTTTTTTTGATTAAAAAAAAAAAAAGAAAAATGCATCAAGCGTTTTTAAAGCGAAATTGAATAATAATAAGATAAGATGAGCAAACAGTTCTGCGTGTGTATTATTAGAATTTTTTACTTAAATTCATACAATATGCTTTGTATGCGTATATTTTTCAAATACAATGTGCAATGGACCAAGTATGACAGGATTGATATCTTACTCGTGTATGCGTGTCCCATCTCGAGAATAAAAAATTTCATCTTAACCATTTAGTTATAATAATGTCGTATTCTATCTTCTTTTCTTTCGAGCAGAGGTCGATATGCCTGTTCTCTCGTTTTTTTTTTAATGGCATAGCGGGATCGTGCGTTTGCGCTCAACGTATAGCGTCCATGATCATTAAGAAACAATAAGCGATTATCGAGAGAATTACAAAATTACTTTATGTGAAATGAAAAGCGGGTGTCTTGTGATAAGCGAATTGCAATGTGATCGCCCTAATTTCACTCGGAACGCTACGAGAAAGTTTCCTTGGTAGTAACACTTGTATGCACAATTTTGATTATCTAATCGCTTTATATACACGGGTCCGGGCGAAATCAAGCAAGAGAACGACAGTATCTTAACGGTCGATGTATAAAATACGTTTACACATATCCCAATACAGAATCTAATCAAAGAAAATTTATCATCGCAGTCGACAAGCACTTCTAATGCTCGAAGTTGCCAATCTCTCTCAAAACATTATAAATAATCTATCTGTTTCGCAAGATCTTCATACTTCTATGGTCATAGTGTATAAAAAGAGAAACATACATGTCTCATTACACATTACACAATCAAACGATATAAGTTCTTAACGGTTCCTCGATGAAAAAAAATTCACTGACACAAGATTACATTCTCCGCAACAAACGTACAGAATATAAAATATGCTATATTAAAATATATGTAAATTTATATAAATTTGGCGAAATATATATAAATCATAACTGTATCATATCATCTAACATGTGATATTAAATATACACTCCGTCATTCTATAACCTTCAATGAAAAAAAAGGTTCAAATTAACACATACATAAATCAAGATTTATACAATTAAAGTTCAAGACTTATCACTCTAAATAAGTATTGTTTCTTTTTTTCTCTAAAATTACGTCTACGTAACTAAAATCGTAATAATGTGGCACCACTCTCTCGCTTTCGCTCGCTCGCTCGCTCTCTCTCTCTCTCTCTCTCTCTCTCTCTCTCTCTCTCTCTCTCTCTCTCAATCTTTCAATCTTCAATTACGAACCCTTTTATAACGGGCCATCGTAAGTGCAAATTGAAAAAACAAATTATAAGCAACGTACTACTTTCCGTTCGCGAGTTTCTCGCGAATCCTTGGCTTGACAAGGAGACAATTCAGGGCACTTCTTTACTCTGCCTGTCTTTATATAGGCGCTGGACCATTTATACGTGCTATTTTTAACAGCAAGGATTCAGCATAATGTACAGTAATGTATTGTACTTCGAAATCTTTTACCGATCAATCGAAGATTAGCTCGGCGGATCGGTAAAACTCGGGCTTATTCTCGTTTTTTCTGTCGATACTATTTCTTTTTAACTCTGTATCTTTTCTCTCTCTCTCTCTCTCTCTCTCTCTCTCTCTCTCTCTCTCTCTCTCTGTTTTATAGAATACATATAACTCCTACCTCTTCCAGATACATGTGTATTTTGTACATAGTATATACCATATCCAATGGAAAGTGTACATTAAAATTAACTGAATCACGTACGGTTCACTCACAACATCAAAAATAGACTATTGCAAGAGTGCATTAGTATGTGACACCCTGTAGATTAGTTATTACTCAACTCAAGGTACCATTCCCACACATTCCGTGACTTTCTTCCCCTAAAGGAGTCTGAGACGTAGACGATATGTACAAATTTTGTATGATATCACAATATCGCTCGCATAAATCTCTGAATCTTTTTTTTCTTATTATTTTTTACTTTTCTTTTTTTTCAAATGCGACTTGACGAATCAGAGATACAAGTCGTTGATCCCGTATCATTGGACTATAATATTATCGCAGCACACATGATACATTTAAGAATCTTGAGATCCATATACATAAGTATATATTACATAACAAATTGATTGCAATTTTAAGTGGTGTACCACACGTACATATTGCCTACGATACAGACTCGGCTGTAACTGTAGTATTAAAAAAAGCAACGTTAAGTTAATTTTATGCCCGACCGCGTGGTTTCTTCCTTGAAGAAGGTGTTTCCTCGGACGAAACAACACCGGTGGTAGCGGCCACACGCTTCGGACGTCCTGCTATTTTACTGGATTGCTGTGTGGCTTGAGCAGAACCTTCAAATTTAATTTAATTTAATTAAGAAATATAATTCTATTTTATAAATATTAAGAAATATAATTTAAATTTTCAGTCAATTGATATTCAGTGAATTTTCAGTCAATATATTTTATATATTTTTCTTTATATCAAGTTTAAATTATTTTAAATTGTTTTATAAAATTCTATTGAATAATAAAATTTTTTGCAAAAAATTCGATTTCTTCATAAAATATATTTGAAAAAAAATAACAGAAAGAATTCGTTTTAATGTGCAACATATAAAACATTTCATACCTCCAGGTTTTGTTCTCGGAAACCCTCTGGTACCATTATTACTTTGCTGCTTGCCGTTCTTCTTTAAATCCAACTTCTTCATTTCTACATTATTTTTGGTATCCGTCACGGCGGAATTGGTAGCAGGATTGACAGTAGTTGTAGTAGTAGCAGCAGTTATAGGAGCACTAGCAACAACTGCTGTAGCAGCTGTAGTTGCATTAGTCATGGCAACTGCAGCAGTAGTAGTAGTAGTAGCAGTAGTAGAAACATGATCATTGTCTAAACTACTGCCGGACTTTGTGCTTCTGTTTAGTGCTCTCTCTGCTCTACTGCTGCCTTTCGCGACAGATTTAGCGATTGCCAATGCTTTGACCGATCGTTTCTTCGCACGACTCGCTTTGGACGTTTTCCGATTTCGATCAGATTCTTCGTCATCTATGTCATCATCCGTAGAATTCGCAATTCGCTTAGACTTTTTACGATTTGGCTTTTCGTTATGCAAGCTTTTTCTTCTCTTCAGCTGTGACTCATCTTTATAAAGTGACAGATCCACTGCGGAAATAAACGTTGCAATTACTCATTTGATATGTAAAACTGTATATAAGACAATAGACATAACATTTGTGACAATAGATTATAAAATTTATTATCATTTTATAATATTATTATTATTACTTACATCCATCAGGATGTTCTTCTGTAACTCGAGGTTTCTCAGACACTCCAGCCTCAACATCAATAGCCCGTTTTAAGATATTTTCTGTACGTAACAGCTCTATTCTGGTTAACCAGAATTTATGTTTGTCGACTTTGTTTAGGTTTAGATTTGTTAATATACAATCAAAATCTGAAAATTAAAAGAAATAAAATTAAAAAAGATAAATACAATATATATCCTAATATAATAGTGATAAGTATATAATAATGTTATAAATAAAAAAATGTGTGACAATACCTATGGTATCATAGAAATCAGGTGAATAGAATTCGCCATTGGTTTTATCTTGAGATAACCAACGTATGCGAATGCGTCTGCTTGATTTGTAGATATTTTGCATCGCTTGACAAACATAAAAACTTCCTTCTGCATTCCTCACAGCCAAAAATTCGTTTCTAATAATAAATATTTAATAATTAATTCTTGTTCATAAATATATAAAGATATTAAGTTAAATATTTAAATATTTTTGTAAAATGGGATGCTTACTTATAGAACACGATGAGTTTGTCGTCAGGTGCTTTAGAACCAGGAGTCTTATTGAGATTTTTGACCAGTAAAGCAATCTCCGGTAATGGACTTTGATAGGGTTGTGTTTGAATTCGGTTTCTCTTAGGTTTACTTGCTCCATCGGTGACTACAGTAGCTACCTTCAAATCTTTTAGTTCTCTAGATTTTCGTTTGGTTGTCTTCGGAGAGGTAGTGACTTTCGCGTCAGGTTTATATGTACTAGTTAATGTCGCAGCTGCATTATCGCTCGATACTTTCAAACTCTGATTTATAGGTTTTGCCTTTGGAACATCGTTCTTAGTTTGTGTATCTTCTGGCTTATGTGGAGATTGTTTTATATGTACAGAAGTATTAACGGCTTTACCATCCGATTCCTTTGATCCATTATTTACAGGGACCTTCTTTTCCTCAACTTTGTTTTGTGCTGGTGTGCATATTGCTATAAAAATAAATATAATTGCATATAAATATAAACATTTGCATTTATTTTTTTTTATTTTGTAACATAGATTTATATTAATATTTTGTTTTTGCATCTTAAATTCGCGTAATGTTATTCTATGTGTTTCATCTAATTCATTTTATTTTAAATTTTACTTCACACTAAACTTTTAAAGATACATTATCACATATAATTATAATATAATTATAATAAGATAAATAATACAATTTTAATAACAGAATATAAAGTATTTATTTTTTATGTTACTAGATACATTCTATTATTAAATATCTTTCTCAAGAAAATGTTAATTTACATGTAGAGAATTAAGAAGAATAATGTTACTTACGAGTATTTATTGGAAACTCTATTAAAGAAGTTAGCACTTGTTCCGATTGCATTTCACATGGTTGTTCTTGAGCAGGAGTCTCTGGACTCAGGTTGTTGTTTCTGTTGGATTCATTTTGTTTTACAACAGCAGGCACGTCTTGCTCGGTTTCAGTTTTCGTAACCTCCACACCGTTTGGAATCAATTTCTCTGCTTCTGGTTCCTTTTCCATATTACTTCCTATATATGGTGGAGTCTGATACACCGAGGGTCTATGGTCTTGCACCAAACTAAGTGGTTGACTGGGTGGTTGCAGCGTGACATAACTTAGTCCGCTGCCAGTCAGAGGTTTCATCGATCCTGACTCTGATCCTGGTACCACTTTCTGTGCCATAGCATTTATAGGGAGCATGGAGTGGCTGGTAGAATACAGCTATGTACCTAGATGCCATTAATGTTAAAGCCTTGTGTCCAAAACGCTAGAAATCAGACTGAGATCTCAGAAAGTCACTCACATTAGTAATGTAATCAAATTGTTCAAATATGTGACTTAATTAATTCTTTCTCTGTTAATTCTTTTTCTGAGATCCCAAATTGATTTTTAGCATCATGGACAGGTTTAAGACAAACACTCTTTTTCAATTACAGGAATAATTTTTTATCTACGAATATGAAACCGATAAAGCAACAACAAGCAGGAGATAAAATAATTCTTTGCAATTAATTTATTTACATTGGATTATATCTCGATAACCGTACCGTGTGTTAATTGTATACAGTCGAGAACTAACTTTTTGCTATAATTCATTCAAATATAAAGTTGTGCATAACGAAATGATGTGTACAATTACTGTTTGTACTTGACAATTACTCCGCTAATTAAACTGAAAATGCAATCCTCGTATCTATTGCTATTCCCGAACATATCGGAGTAATTAAGAAACAAGAAGAAAAAAGTCACATGATAATACAAAGTTTATATAACACAATTATCATCGCGAGTACATTACGAGCACTTTTCTGTATATATTCCTACACAGCGAACCGAGTACCTGAGCGCGTTGCCGCGAACGTAATCCGGCGATAAAAAAAAAAATGGAAACGTTTGTTTCCGCTAATAGGCGAAGAACGCGAGACAGGGAGGAAAAACGTCTGTGTGTGTGTGAGAAAGAGAGAGAGAGAGAGAGAGAGAGAGAGAAGAGGGAGGGAAGAAGAGAGTCAGAGAGGAGAAGGGGAGGGAGAGCGCAAGAGCGAGAACGAAAGCGAGAGAGAGGGAGAGCGAGAGAGAAACGCGGAGATGAAGAAGCGGGCGCGTGGCGAAAAGCGACGAGAAAATCGTGAAAAGTGGGAAAGGAGATGAGTGCAGAGGCTAGACAGACACGAGGGGTAGGGTGGCGGGGGAGGGGGTAATTAAAGGAGTAAACATAAACACGGGCGAATTTTCGCCGCGGGGACGCAGCTGGCGGGACGAACGCAACGCGCGCGACGCGGCGCGGCGGTTCAGGATGGCGCGCTCGCGCTCGCTCGCTCGCTCGCTACGTTACTATACGTTACCTGCGATCCTGCAGGAGAGCGGGGTAGAGGGGGGATGGCCGTGTAACAGGAATCCGCCACAGCGCACAGTGGTGGGTCCTCCGTGTCTGGATGATTGACCGCCGTCGCTCGTTGCGTTGCCAACACGCACACACACGGGTTAGCTCGTTCGCCCAAACGTTTGGCCGGCACGCAGTGAGCCCCGTCCCACGCCTATCATTTCATACGGCGTACACGCGCCATAACGGACTTAACGCGACGACCTAGTCGACTTTAGGTAGGAGTAGTCACTGTAGAAGCACGGTTAAACACGCACAATCCGCCAAACAACAGGACCGACGAGAGCGACGAGGAAGTTACGCGCTTCTTCGACGATGGTCCTGGTTTTACCAGCGGGAGCGAGCAGGAATGCCAGTCGTTAGATGGCGTCGGTTCCCCCCGGACGCCATGCGTGATTCGACTCGGTCCTCATTGCCGTGCAAGCTGATTCGTCGATGAAGTCGCCAATGAGGCGTCGCCCGACGTTAAGGTACGATTCACAGTAATTCATTATGGCGCGTGCGTGAATGTCGCGAGGTTTGTACTGGCTTGCACTTTGCACTCTTCACTGTTCCGATGATTAAAATCTACCTAACCTACAAAACTTTGTGTACATACACTCGCTATTTTGTAAAAATAGTATGAAACAGGACATTAGAAGAATGATAACAAGAGACTTTGTGCTAAAGTATCCTAAGATATAAGAAAACATTTTTAGAACTTTTCAATTGCAGGGATCGACTAAAAAAGAAATATACGTTCGGATTAACTAACGTCAAGATTTTGCTAACGAATTTTTAAAAATCGGTAAGAGATGGGAAAAGGCATACTTTTAAATTGATAAAGTAGTTGAATTGCAAAAAAGATGTTCTCCTCGAGAAGGGTTTGAATTCCCTGTGACTGGAATAATATTTTTCGTAATAAATTCTTTGAGATATATCATTATTCGATTAACGCTAAATTTAATTTATAATATTACATACTCCAGCTTTAAGATTAAAAAAAAAAAGAATAAAATGAGATACAAGACAAAGGGATGATGTTTCTAAATACAACCCAATTGAAGTTTAATGTTATTGGTTAACTCTTGATATATATTGCTTTCAAGAAAAACTTCCAGAAAAACTTTGTTCTTATTAGATTTTATTCATTGCATATTAGATATATTGAACATGGCAAATTAAAAATTATAGGATCAAGATGAACATCCCACCGATTCAACAGCCAGGTGCTATGGGTGTAGGACAAATGGGACAGCCGGTAAATCCTCAGTTGCCCCAGAATCAACAACAGGCGCAACAAACGCAACAGCAACAAGTTCAGCAACAACAGCAACAACAGCAACAACAGCAGCAGCAGCAGCAGCAGCAACAACAAACACAGGACAAACTCGATAATATTTCTAAAGTAAAATCTCTGGTTGGACCTTTGAGGGAATCATTAGCTATAGCTCTTAAAACTGCGGCGCAGACATTGCATCAAAATAGCTTAGTTGATGTAGGAACCATGAAGGGTATAGAGCAGCCAGATCATCGATTTAACAAGAATATGGAAGAATTCTATTCCATTTGTGACCAGATAGAGTTGCATCTGAAGACCTCCGTGGAATGTCTGTCCCAGCATTCCAGTTCGGTTCGATACCTACCAATGTCCGTTATAACAACTCGCACCGACACGGTAAGCACGCAGGAGGGACCAGCGTTATCTTATCCACAGTTTCTAATGACAGTGCGCGCGCAAGTGGCATATGCTCGTGAGATACATGACACTCTTATGTCTCATGCTCGTGCGATATCATCTGGTGAACAACCTTAATTTTTGTTAATTCTAGAAAAATGTTTTCAAGTGCTCAGTAAAATAAGACATTATATGAAGTATTAAAACAATCGTATTCCGCAATCTAGTAATAAGTTTTTTTTAGAAAATATTGATTATGAAGATGTTATTTAATAAATTATATGCAAACTGAAGTATATAACACATTGTTATTAATATACAGTGTGATTAATATACAGAGCAGCACACGAAATATCATATTATTTAATTATTCAGTTTTTTTCAGGCTTTGATAATTATATACCAGAGAAATATTCCTTGGCGTTTTGTTTAGTTCTGCATCAATTTTGTTAAAAATAAATGTTTTGTACATATAAATCAAGTAATGCGACATTTTTGTAAGAAGAAATTTCTTAATTTTCTATGTACATAGGATATCTTAAAGCTGAATGAATAAGTTTGAAACATATATATTTGACGAAATGAATAAAATTAATGACTTTCAAGTTTTCATTAAGCTACTTTAAATATTGTAGTAATATTTCATTGGTATACTTTTATAGGAAAATCATCAATTACGATCTCAAAATTTAAATATAAGTTGTATGATATTTAATGACTTAAAAATTTTATGCATGATATAAATCGATGTGAGACAATTTTTTGATCATTCCCATTTCAATATAACTTCAATCTCGGTTCAATTTACTTTTCATCCTGTTCTAATTTTTGGAACTAAAAAAAGATAAAGAGTTTGAACTGTTTAATTGAACTGACATTAAAATTAAACTACATTGGCAATGTCCTACCAATGTAAATTAACTTTAATCTCGATTCAATAATTTACTCTTCATTCTTTTCTAATTTTTAGAATTGAAACATGATGAGTTAGTTAAATCTCGAGATTAAAATGAAACTGTATTGGTAAGTCAATTGCGAAACATAACGAATGTTTGTCGATCGCAAATAAAGTTTCTATGACAGCGTAACATATCGTCAACATCTCGTTTAGAGTTCCGTGAACGAGACGTTGCCTAAAGGCACGCACGTTCCATCCTCTTCGCCCCTCCACCCATTTTGATAATACCATGCCGAAAGTTCGCACAAGGACGGTAGCGTCGTCGGCGGTACAATAAACTCGGATGTAAAGTTTACATTCCGTAATACAGCTATACGGATCGGCTGCCGCGATTTGCGGTCACGTATAGCAGAAATGCAGATCGACCAGGGGGGGCCGGAAAGGCGTGCAGGAAGCGCTACTGTCAGTTGGATTGGTGTTTCGTAGCGGCGCGCCGTACGATCATTCGAAAAGGAAGGACCACCTCTGTTCACCATATTTGGCAAACTTTCCCTAATATGGTAACGTCTACTTCTAAATATGGCAGCCGGGGACGCCCTCTCGACGCGCAGTGTACCACTGCGCGGCCACACTCGTGGCCGAATATCGTCCGAAAGAAGATACGTATAGACAATCTGCTGATCGAACGGGACAGTACGAAGTCCGGGAGATTTTTCGATATCGATTTCGGCACGGATCCTCATCCCATCATGGCCATGGCGTTACGATGGACTAGTTTTTTACGGCGTAGTCGCTCGACGGTGGGGGGAAGTTCGGGCCGCGCAGCGCAGCGAGGCATCGCGGCTGATCGCCGCCGCCACGCC
>NW_017259225.1:598673-598988 GCF_001594045.1 Atta colombica | reverse complement strand
GCCGCCGCCGCCGCCACCGTCGTGCCCGCCTGGGCGCTGCGCTGTGGTTAAGCACACGTAGGTCAAGTTACGATACTCCGCTTGGCGCTTGACGCATTCAGTTCGCGGGGAGCGCTCGTGCGGTGCGCGTTGTTGTCCCGTGTTCCTCTAGATGATCGATCACGTGGTGGACACTGCGCCGAGTTCCGCACGCGATAGCGATTCCGTCGCGAAGAATCGGCGCCGCCGTCGTGGGGAAGGGATTAAATGTGCGCGCCGACGCCGCGATGGACAACCCTAGCGGCGGAAGAGACGGTCGGTACACGAGCCTCGGCT
>NW_017259225.1:594318-598573 GCF_001594045.1 Atta colombica | reverse complement strand
GCCGCGGGCGCCGCGACGCCAGGCGTCGGACCCGTTCAACGGGGCATCAAGCGCAGCATCTCCGACGTCTGCTACGGCGACGACGGTAATAATTCACGGCAGCAATCGCTCTCGCAGGGTATGCCCGCCGGCGGCATGCCTGGCGACTGCGTCCCCGACAATCTCGACGAGTCCTTCACCAGTCTAGGCCAGCCGAAGAAGTCACCCCCTTCGAACGGCAAGAAGACTAAGGGCCGGGTGAAAATTAAGATGGAGTACATCGACAATAAATTACGGAGATACACCACGTTCTCCAAGAGGAAGACTGGCATTATGAAGAAGGTTTGTATCGCGTATATACCACGCAAACCTGATCACTGATGTAATTGCACGGCGGAGTACCGGCTTCTCGCTCTCTAGTCTCTGTTACCGTGTAACGTTACGTTACGCGCCGCGCGAAGGGCGCAGTGACTCGATTCGATACAGCATCGTCTACCTACCTCTCTCGTCTCTTGACTCTTGATACTTCAAGTGCTCTGAGAGAGGGAGAGAAAGAGAAAACAAAAAGAGAATGTGCATGTGCGTGTGCGTGTATGTGTATATGCGCGCGCGTCGAACTCTGTGAAAATAGTCGACCCACGTCGACGAGACTCGGAGCAATCGGAGTACAATGTCTCACGTGCGTTTTCTCTCCGATTGTCGCGACGACAGCGACGGGAGTCGGGAAATGGGATGACGGGATGCTGCGCGTGCGCGCTCGCGATTTACGAGTGACAGTGCTCGCGCTCGCGCTCTTCCGCGGCTTTTACATGCTTTTGCTAAAGAGACCTGGTTGCTTGCATTTGAAGCTGCTAGTTAGCGATTTACTTTTTTCTGTACCGCTCTGTCGGAGACAGAGTGTAATCCAAATCTCTCCCAAGAGTGGAGAGCAAATCTCTCTCCAATTCCTTCATTTTCTTTTATTAAAGACATGAAGAGGATAACACGATTGAATCTCATACGAGATTAAATTGCCAAAATCTTGTCACTGTATCTCGAATTGACGAAATTAATTGCTGTTTTTACCGATAAAAAACCGGATGAATATAATAGATAAATACAAGATATCTGGACGCGTTTCATATAATTTAAATTTTCTAAATGATGATAAAAATTTTACTTCGTTAAAAAAAAAATCTTTCCTTCGACGTAAAGTACTAAATTAAAGTTCTCGCGAGAATTAAAATTGGTTGGTCCCAAAATTGTAGCAATCGTATAAATTTTTAAATAATTATTAGGATTTTTTATTTTCGTCACAATCTCGATAAAATATGTCCTTTTCCTTCTCTGTTGTATTATCCTGACAAATTTTTTTATAATTTTTTATATCTTCGTCAACTATTGTCTCATATACTTTTTTACGATTTAATACAGTTATATTATATTTTTCTACACTTTAATAATATAATTTTCCTTTACTAACGTTTTGTTATTTAAAATATTAATTCAAATATTAATTCAGCTCGAATTACCATTGATCGTTTTGATTGTTAAAATCAATGTGTGTACAGATAATGAAGATTGCTCGTATTTTTTTACTCAAATTAAAAAGTAGGTAAATATATATATTTTATAAGCACACAAAATAAAGAAATGTCAATTATCGTGTTTAAAATTTTTTAATTATGTGATATAATTAAAATAATAATTAAAAATTGTTATTAAATTATTACTAAATTTGTTATTAAATCAATCACGTTTTAGACAATAATATCGTTCGAAGATATCTGAATGGCTTGAAAAATTATAAACATAAAAAGTTGAGATCGCGGAGTGCTGTTCCTTAAAAAAAAAAGAGTAATATTAAACTTTTTATTTTATTTTATTTATATTAATATTAAACTAATCTTTTTTTTCTTTCTTTCTTTCTCTCTTTTTGTAGTATATATATTTTTCGAATGAATAGATTTAAATAAAATTAGCTGTTTGTAGACTAGACCAGAAAGGCGACTGTTAATTCTGAAATGCGTTCTCTCTTTTTCTTTCGCCTTCCAATTTGTTACTTTATCTTTATATCAATTTATGTTCTTAATTATATTAAATAAATGTCTTTTTCTTTAGTGAAAAGAAACTTGTTATAAGAGTGATATAATATAAATTGTGAAACTATTTAACATTTTTATATTTGTAATCTAGAGATCGTTTATAAATAATTAGGATATGTATTGAAATTACATATATTAATTTATCGATTTATTAATGACACAATTTGCATTAAAAAATGCTTGAAGAAATAATTTTGCATTCTTTATTTTGATTATTTTTTATGAGATGTTAAGTTGTGCAGATGAAGAAATAAATTATATTATGAAGAATATATGTTAAAGATAGAATATATGTTAAAGAATATATGTTAAAGAATTGTATTATAAATAAAATTAAAAATTAAAACATCGGGATAACATCGACAAAAACGCTAAAATATGTAAAATTATATTGTGTGTATGTTTAGGCAAGAATTTTGAATTAAATTCATTCACATCGTTTCGGAAATGATTAAATTTATGATCTCATGTTTAATTAAAGACACGCGATTGGAACTATATTTACAAAGAACATGTATAATTAATGAAGTGCATATAAAAAACGATGAGTAACCATCTAAAATTGATCAAGTATTACTTTTTTTTTTAACTTTTAGATTTTAATTAGATATTCATGTCAAAACGTGTATACACATTTTTAATTGTTTTAAAAATTATCTGAATTGTGTTTTAACAAAGAAAACGTTAAACGACTTATCTTTTCGAAAGAAATTTGAATTTCAGCTTTCATAAAATGCTTCAGCTTTCGTAAAATGATTTAAAAGCAAAGAAAATAATAACATTATTGCTTATATCAATATAAGTATATGTATTACCACCATGTACTTGACTCGTTAATGATATTCATCATGTACATTCTTGAAATTTAATTACAATATTGATTATAATCTGCTAATATTACGAGCAATTTAATTTTGTGTTTTGTGTGTTTATTAAACTGATAATATTCTGCTTTATGATAGAAATTGTTGGCATAAAGATGTCAGAATTCTTAGTAAAATTTAAATAATTTGGAAAAGACATAGTCATATAAAAAAATTAGCAATATTCTTTTGCTGCTCTTCATGATACATTAAAAATGTATTTAAAAACCATTGATCGATTCTTATAAACATTATAAGTATTTATATAACGTTGCAAATATATGTGTGTGTGTGTTTGTGTGTGTGTGTGTGTGTGTATCGTATTACTTTTAAAAAGTTTATTTGATAATCATGCAATGTCATCTAAATGGCAATATGTTTTCGTTACTTGCATTTATATTGTTTCTCAAAGTTATTTTTTATATTGGATGTTTTACGTTGATATGGGTATCATTAATACTTAATATTTTATTTAAAAACTAAGGAAAATATATTTTAATATTGTCGTGAATCGAATATCGTGAATCGAATATTGCAACAGTTTACCGTAATGATAATAAAATGTGACATGCAAAAAGAATATCTCACGCAACAAAGTAATAGATTATCACAAAAAAAAAACAGATTATGTTTACAATACATTAGTAAAATAAGTACCCTTGTGTTTTTTATTAGAAATTCTTCAAATAATAAATTGGACGTCATCCATTTGATCCGTTATATTTTTGAGGACCTATTTAAGATAGAATGAAATATCCACGCGTCTCATTCTATCTTAAGTATAGATTCTAAAAAATATAACGGATCAATCAGAAAGTTAATCTAAACGATTAAATCTCTTACTTGAGAATCTCTAATCTTTTGGAGGAGGGAGAACCTAAATGAGCGAGTTCTATAAATAAGTAACAACAGAAAATATCTGAACGTAAACTAAGTAAATGCGTTTGTCGTAGAATTAATAAACGAATTGTCGATGTCGTATTTCTAGGCGTACGAGTTGTCGACGCTGACCGGTACGCAAGTGATGTTACTGGTGGCGAGCGAGACCGGGCACGTGTACACGTTCGCGACGCGCAAACTGCAACCAATGATCACGAGCGATGCCGGGAAGGCGTTAATCCAGACGTGTCTGAACAGTCCGGATCCACCGCCGTCGGGTTCGTCGGGCGACCAGAGGATGTCAGCGACCGGGTTCGAGGAGACCGAGCTGACGTACAACATCGCCGACGACGAGCAGAAAGTAAGGCAACTGGTGTACGGCTCGCCGCACGGTGGCTCGCTGCACGCCGGGTATCCTGGTACCGGGCCCGGTAGCGGGCCAGCGGGCGG
>NW_017259225.1:587926-594298 GCF_001594045.1 Atta colombica | reverse complement strand
CATGCACACGCGGCGGCAGCCGCCGCCGCTTCCCCGAGCTCGCACCTCGTGCCGTGCTCGAGCCCGGGCCCGATGCTCGCCGGAGGCCCATACCAGCAATCATGCCCCTCGCCTCTGCCGCCCCATCACGCCGCCTACCATCCCCATATGTCGCACTCGCACCCCCAACGGTAGTACGCGCTCGCCGCTCGTCGGCCCTTCGCGCTCCATCCTCCCTTCCCGCCGCATTTCACCTTTTAGGATCATCTAAATTGCTTTAAGCAATTTGTATCGCGTCGCGAAGCGTTCAGTATCATCAGCATCGCTGAAATGCGTCAAATTGCTGTGAGTCTTCATGTATACTACATATTCGGAAGAGAGAGATTTATCTCGTGTTGATGCTCGTGGATTCGGTTTGATAGAGCAACGCGAGCAGTAACAGTTATTGTTATTCACAAGAAAATTTATGTTACGTATGAAATTAAATTACGGTTAGGTATCGTGACGTCCGTGAAACATTGTGCGGTGCGTGTTGGTCGAATTATATTTCATTTTGAGCGCGGAGTTAAAAAAATCTTTAATTAACAGCGGTCTAATTGGCGAATCTAGAGTCCAGATTGTTACAAAATGAGACAAATCATCATTTAGATGTCCGCGCGTAACATTTTTCGTATTTTTAAAATATGCTTCAACACCCTGCAAATTTTTGGTGCGCGTTTGGGTCATTTTTCACAATTAACTTTACTTTCCTGAGAAGTACGGTGTACAACTATTTTAACGTACGCCAACGCGAGGTCGCGCGCGGCTTGTAGATATACTGAAATAATTTTTCTTTGGGCATATAACACTGACGTAATTTCCCTTTAGATGTATTACTTGTATCGCGCCGGCGAGCGTGCCGTAGAGTCACGTATGATATTTATTAAATTATATACGATGGGCGCGCAAAAGATTGTAGGCTTCCCTTGCGATCAAGTATTCTTCAACGTTTGGTCTTATATATACTGAAAAAAAATTTACTAAATCTGAAGATATATTTCTTTGAATAGTACTAACTAAACATTTACTTTTAGTAAATAAATATTACTTAAAATAAAAAAATGATAGTTAAATCAAATGGTTTTTGTATCAAATGAATATATATTTATATATCCAATAAATATATATTTATTTAGTAAATATTTACTTAGAACTATTCAAACAATAAATATTCTTTTTAATTTAATATTTTTTTTCAGTGTGACTACACGATCAATTTCCGCGCGCGCAAATCTAGTCCAATCTTTCGACACGTTTTTTTACTCAAATGTATATACTTAAATATATATCCACGCGTATTACATACATATATGTATGTAAATATATGTATATCGCCTTCTTATATATACGTGGTCTATCTAAAAAGTTACCGAACTTTTTTTTCTATATGTTATCTAAGGTTTTATTATTTATTGAAATAGTGTGAAATGATTTCTATGAAACTTAATTTCTCTAACTCTATAAAGTTACGTTCTTTTGCGTTATATAATTCATTTATTATGTCCTTAAAAATAAAAATTTTTTAAATTCGTCAAGAAAAATGATTGAACAAAATATTGAACAGTGTTCATAAAAGATGCGTTTGATCGTTTACTGTATTCGTTTTCATTCTTTTTCCAAAGTTGAAAATGAAGAGATACTCTAATACAATTTTTAAAATTGGGAAATACAAATGGTTTTGAATCAGGTTATTTTTTTTCATTTTGAAAAAGTGTACAATTTAAAAAATTGTACAATTGCTATATAAAGACTCTATTACTTCAGATGGAATATATTTTGAATAATTAATAAATAAAATTAGAAAAGTCACACAAGTAATTGAATTTTAAATAAAGTTCGAAAACTTTTGAGAGAGATTGTGTATATGTATATATTGGTGAATCTCGATTAAATATTGCGTGCTTTGAATTTTGCGATCTCGCGCGCGAAAGAGTGGAACAACGGAAGCGTGCTGTATAATTGAAATGTGAAAAATAGAATGATTTCTATTTTGCAACGATTACATAACGAAAGAATGCAAATCCGCTGTCAGCGGTTTTAGAAACAAATTACAGACGGATCGTGATCGATGATCTCGGAAATCAGATTGAGCGGATTGTCGATAAGATGAAGAAGAGTGTCGTTCAATATATGGTTAGATTTTCGTGGTAGGCGAAGTCCAAAGCTCGGCATATTAGACGAAATACGATAGTATTTGCATCAACGAGAGTCACCGTGCGATAGAAAGAGACATTGCGAGGAAAAATATCGTTATTATATATAATTAATGGATTAATTAATTAATTATTTTATAGATTATAAATATATAGCGTAACACATCGTGTGATCAATTACTCGGTGAAAATAACAAATGACAGAATTTTGAGTACTCCATCTAGTACTCGTTCGTCCAACAGCTCTCTGTTTTCTTTGTCTTTTTCGTTTTTTTGTTTACTTTTTTTATTTAACTTAAATATCGTATTATTTATTGAGGAAGTCGACATTTTTTATTTATTAAAAGAAAATATCGTTATTGTAAGCCGGTGTTGTTCGCAGCGTCGGTGTTGATATTCTTTTTTATATCGTGTACTTTACATGCGTTGTAGAAAATACTCTTTTTGTCTCTCTTCGCGAGGGATATTTGAAGTACTTATTTATCTTTATTGATCTTATCGAGGAGAGAAAAATCACTATTCGAAAAATCATGCGACAATGATTTGATTCATCGAATCGGTGGTGTGAGTGCGAATTCGGCGGTGCACGCTTAATACTGTAACGCATTTCTTTTTTTATTGAGCATTGTTGTGTCTCGTCCATTGTTTCTTTTTTTTTTTATTGTTTGCCGTGTAATGTGTTGTGTATCGCAACTGGCATGTGTAGTTATTTGGATTGTCTTTTCTCGCAGAATAAGTAGCTAGTATTTAGATTACCTTTTAATTTAATCCACCCCCCTCTCCCCACAATCTCTCCTGTATATCTCGTATCAATCTCCCTCATTCATCGACATTGTGCATGCGTATGTATGTATGTATTATTTGCTGATATTCTGTATTATATATCGTGGGAAAGAGAATCGAGGAGAAGGCAAAGGTAAAAAGAGGAACAAGGCCGGGAAGCGAGGGTCTTTTAGGCCCCAATCAAATAGATATATAGAAACTGTAATCTACCGCGCGTCTCGACATGCAGAGAGTACAAATAATAATAATCGATTATGATTTTAACGATAATCTGCGAATAATGCGGCTCTTTCACATGATTAGTTTGTATTTTACCATTTTTGTACATAGCATAGTAATTGTAAAAAATACTGTGATAATATTTATATATTTTTACGCCTATGAAAACACACACACACACACACACACACACACACACACACACACACACACACACACACAAATTTCTTCATCATCTTTGACAATATAGTCCCTGCGATCAAGTGACTTGATTTTCTGCTGATAGATTCTCATTGTGCATAATCTTACCGATGTCATGTTTACTTTCACGGGCCAGGTAGGTATTTTACAAAATTTATAGTTTCTTCTGCGAATTCATATTAATTTTTAATTGAAAATATTCCGTTGACTTATGCGAGATAAGCTTTTAAATTTTTAAGTAAATAACGGAAAAATTTCAGAGGTAAGAATCGCTCTAAAGTATGGAGAAGTAAAATAGAATATTTTCACGATACATACGAGAATTTTTTTCTATAATTATATGTGAAACTCTTTCGGTTATTATTGATAATTCTTTGAGAATTATTTTAACTTCTGAAATAATTCCAGGTACATTCGCGTAAACTTCTTGCGAAATACTTCGTTGAATCTCTCATAAAAGATTCTGAATAGTAACGGAGATGTTACAATCTTATATTTCGTGTTTCGGCCACGGGCCCGACATATGCCTATTTTTGACAATCTGGTTCGGGATATATTTAGAGGTCCAGAAACATTCCGCAGTATGTTAGGGATTCCTTTATTTCTAACGGTGCGTTAGGACTATCATGTATGTTATATCGAGAATCCAATATTATTATTGCATGGCAGTAATCTGGAAAATAACAACGTCATTCAATGCACGGAGATGAGACAAATGCGCGCGCGAGGATGGAAGCGGAAGGTAGGTTGCGTTTCAATCAAAATAATACGCATTCGGTATATTTCTAATAGAGGCATCTGGCTATTGCTTAATGTATCTTTTTTACCAATTAGTTAATAATATATGTGCACGAAGAATGTCGATAAGTAGTTTAATATGATTTCGATGATATCGCGTCTCGATTGAAGTCAAACATTAAGAAGCATCTTCGTAAAGATCGAGATCATTAAAAAACATTAAAAAAAAAGCCATCGCAATACAGCGAATAGCAGAAACGTTGCATCTCTTACGTGCGATATGGATGCAGGTAATATTTATCGCATGATGTTTTGTTAGTACATTAGACAGCGTTAATAGTAAGTAATAATTAATGCAGATTACGAATATTGTATCCCAAAATACAAAACGATGCGTTGAATGTGTCCATGATTTTATTTTATGTCAGTCGACATACCAAATGCTTTATCCAAACTTACAAATGCGAGACATAAGTTTATATTAAGCGCGTAGCTTGTAGACTATATCTATTTCTTTTTTTATGTTTGTGTAATTTTCGAGAGTAAAGTTGTGAATAATACCTGATGCCCAGTTAAAGGAAGCGGAAGTAAAAGTTAAAGGATAAGAAACGTAAGTCAAGATGGCGTACGACAACATGCAGTTTATGGAGAGATCCTCTTTCTTCGATTGAATGCCATTCTGTCCGTCATGAGATCGTTTTTCATTTTGTTTTTCAAAGAGAAAAAGGTAGCTACAAGTATTGATCTACAAGTTGTCAAAAATTGTCGGATTTTTTTCTGGTTATTGATTCTTCGTTCATTCCTTCGTTCATTTCTTCGACTAGGAGGGTGCCTTCTCAGGGTATCTTACTCGCAGATGGCGCTCGCGTATTTCTGGTACCGGAAATGCGTATGGAGCTTTCGGTATCCCGAGGGCAACTGTGAGGTCAAAGCACGGTTTATGATTTAATGGGCGTAACGATGTCGTCTCATGAATGCCGTCTCATTCGTTTGTTCGTTCGATTGTTCTTTCGCCAGGGTTGCAGACGAAGAAGACGCGCGTCCAGGTGTATCGTCTCGCAGAAGAGAGAGAGAGAGAGAGGGGGGGGGGAGGAAACGCGAGGGAGGGAGAGAAAGAGAGAGGAATAGAACGGGCCTCGCGAGATGCTTCTGTGAGGGAGAAACTGAAAAAGAGAAAGAGAGAAAGAGAGAGAAGGAACGAGAGACCGCGCACTCACGCACGTACGCACGCACGAAAGGTGGAAGCGGAGTTCCATATACGGTCACCTTTGTCAAAGCCCGGTTGTCGCCATATACAGGCAATGTTCGCGATGGCAGACACTTATATAGAGCCCGAGTTAAGAGTCAGGAATGTTGCTTTTTGTCGCGCCTTCTCTACACATACACGCGCACCCTTCTGCCTGTTCCGCGGTAAATGGCGGGGTAGGAAAAGCGGTGTGAGAAACACACGGCGCGTAGACGGAAGCGAGAGAACGCGGCCGTGCACTCGTCGCCGCGACTTTTCGAGCTTTCCAATTGGTACCGCACTTTCTCGACTTCCCGCGTATGGACGATTCGACGAGAGATTCGCACACGCATTCCAGCCAACAACGCTGGATAGGTGATCGGAGCAAATTGCAAGACGAAAAACGTGTTCTTCTTCTCGACTCGAGCCGTGAGATCTTTAACAATAGAGTTTACAATAATATAACTGGGAAAATTAAATTTGGTATTTCTTAATTTGGTAATTCTGTATATATTTAACGATGTATGTGATTGAAAATGTTACTGGAAATGAAGAGTCTAAAGATTTTGAATTTTTTATGATGAAGAGATTCTTTTGACCTTTGCTGTAAAAGAAGAATCGGTCGGTTGTAATAAATTTATTATACATATTACTCAACATAATATAGTAGAACTGTAATGTAAGTAATAAAGTATGTCGTTAGGATTTCTTTCATATTTACATCAATTATAATTATAATAATATCAGTTTTCACGACAAAAATAAATAAATTATAGTAGTCAACGTTTAACCGGCAGATGAAACAAATGGAAGTCCGAAATCTTAGTATAATATATTACTCGATGCAATAAGAAACATGAGATAAAGCTGGAGCACAACTTCGCATAACGCATAATGCATACAATATAAGAGAATTGATCAATCAGAGTCTTCCCTTTCCATTAAATGAAAAATTCTGATTGGTTGATTTTCTTATGGGCTTTCTACAATTACAGTAGAATGTGAAAAAAATTATTGACTGGTCAACTTCTTACG
>NW_017259225.1:570426-582926 GCF_001594045.1 Atta colombica | reverse complement strand
TAGAGATTCGTGATTAAGTAAGACAGAAAAATTCAGAGGGTTATGCTAAACAAGTATTCTTACAATAGTATTACTTATTTTCAAGTATTGCGTCAAGTTTTATTTGTGTCTTGATTGATAAACTATTGAATATCAAACATGAAGTAATATAATTAGATGCTATTTATAGATTCGAAATAGTTATTACTTTAGATCAAAGTTTTTCAACCGATATGCAGCGATATATTGATATACCATGAAAATTTTAGAGAAAATAAAAAGAAGGAAAAAAAATTAGAAGTGTATATCATAAAAAAACGAGAGAAGCGCGAAGTAAAGATATTTTAAAAATTGTGAAAATTACTAAATTACTAAATTATATTATATTTACTTTTATTTTAATCAAAACAATATTATTGTCTTAATAAAATCCATTAAAATGATAAAATAAAGGCTTTAGAACTTTATTTTTTATTTCTGAATGTCGTATTGATGGTGTCTGATAAAAAATTATATTAAGCACTGAAGCATATATGTGCACTTAATGACGTATATATATTTTAACAAATTTGGCTCGTTATTTATGTGCAAATTAAAAAATGTTGAAAAACGTTATTTTCAATTTGCGATATAAATATCATTATTAACAACTTTCGATCATGTTTCACGAATATTCGAGCACATCAAGTTGAAAAGAATGCCAATGTTATTCCTGGTAAATGATAACCTAGTTCGTGCGTAATTCTTCTTTAATTTTTTTTTAATTATTCCTTTTTGGTTTCTTTTGCTCTCAATTTATATATCTTGAAAATTTATCGTACATGGCTATACAAGAGGCACGCATATGAAATGTAATAATTCATAGGTGAATCAGAGCGCAGATTTGTATTTGGGTGGTCCGGTTTGAAGCCTCGACTCGGTTCCTAAGTTTTTCTCAACGATATACATCTGTATCGAGGGAGAGAAAACAAGTTTAACTTTAACGTCGAACGGTGCATTTCACAATTTCGATACAAATAAGGGATATACACGAAGCCTCTCTCTATATTTTACGTCATTCGATATCTCGCCATTCTCGGATACGTGTCGATGTTGATTCTTCGCGTTCAGAAAAACGGAGTTATCTTGTAACTCAAGAATACCGAGGGGGAGGGGAGGCATGCAGAGTACATAAAATATTTAAAATATGTTCAAACCGCGTGCGGGACTTTAACGTCACAAGTGTACGCTTGCAATTGCGTACCTCGGTGCGTTTCCTCGCGAGAAATATTACTCGGCGGCTTACAACCACTCACACGCTCAATTCCTCTTTGATTTCCTAGGAAATGTGCCTTCGTTCTCTGCAGGGATTATGTACCAGGTGCCTCAGAGTGTCATTTATTCGCCCAGTCCAGGGGTCTTGCTCGGCATAGGACAAAACGGGCAACCGGTGCAAATATCTCAAGACGGAGGTAGGTTTCTTTCCTCCGCCGCGTTGCGGAGAAACGCGAGTCACGGCGAGTTTGTTTTACGCAATATATGTCGCACGGTACGCATTTAACGTATTACGAAATGCCCTTACGCGAGACGAGAGCACTCGGGCAGAGGATTTGATTCACGAGGAATCAATTTTACGAATTGTTGTTGAGGCTAAGAACCTTTGGAAATCGCTCGCTCGCATTTTCCGCCTCGTCTGAATCATCGGCGATAACATTGGATGACAATTGCGTATCGGATGCGAGATTATGACTAATAAATTTATGTAACATAAGTCGCTCGTTGCTGCCGATTGTGTGAAGATTAATGTATAACGCGTTTCGTACGACGTTTATCTTCGGAACGATGTAGGAATAATAAAGAGGAGGAAATGCATGAGAGATGAATACAACGGTAAATGACGAATCGTGGAATACTGTTAAGCATTCGACTTATTTGTGAAAGATTAATTTTATCTTTTTTGTGTACTTTCGATTTTGCAATATAATATAATAAATAATTAAATATTTAGAAAAATGTACATTTGACTTTTCCGCGCAAAGATAATATAAGGCTAGTATTCATAGTTAGTTCTTATTTTAAAACCGTCTAAAGTAATGTTTTAATATGTTAATACGATTCTTCGATTGTTTGTCACATCTTAAGACTGTATTTTTTAAATATCTGACTTGAATGAATATTGGATCTATAAAAACACCATCTACACTGAGAAAGATTGAAAATCTAGTTGAAAATGGACAAATCAGAAAATTCTGATTATATCGATTAGACTTTTAAATAAGATAGTCAGATGTCTAATTATGGTGACCGAAATTTTGTTCGTTCATTTTCAACCAGAAATTTTTTTTAGTGTATTATTTCTAATTTGATTATTAACTATTATTATTTGCCATTCTTGGATCCATTTTATCATCTAATTTATAATTCAACGTCAGGTTAATGTATTGACTGTTATTGGATCAATATTGTAGCCAATGATGATTTAATAGATAAAACCTTATATTATTTATGCACATAGAAGTTTCAATTTCCGAGTTTATTACTAATGTACATAAAAGCTGTAGAGGAAAGGCCACTATTATGAGATACCGAGTTCATTTTAGATAAATGCTGAAATTCTATGGGCAGAATTTGAAAAAAATAATAAGTCATTTTGAAAGGAATTTAATAAGCTTTAAGATAACATTATATAAAATTTAATTCAAATTCCATTTTTTTTGAAAATTAAAGAAATGTAAAAAGTGAGCAAATCGCAAAATCAAAAATTATGCTCCTGATTTGAGATGTTCCGAGAAATCGATAGTAAAACGCAAAATATATCAGTATTGTATTTAAAAAACTTTATTTCATGTTTCTAAAATGCAAACAAACACAGCTAGCGTGCGTGAAAAATGAGCATGCGATAGATTATATCCAAAACTCATCTTCAGATAGTTGGAATCAAGCATCGCAGAAATAGATCCTCGACATTCATTTCCGATTGTCTTTTTATTATTGTACAATAACATTTACTCTTTAGCAACGATTTTCACTATAACATAGGTGTGTGGGTTACGTCATATTAGAAATAGCCTGGGTATCTCATATTACGATTTTCACGCCTTATGGTTTTACGATCATCTAACTTCTACAGTTAAACAATTCAACATATCCCGTATTTTTCTATTAGTATGATCTTACTCTATCACTACATGAAGCATTTATTTATTTATCAAATATTTATTTATTAAATAACAAACAAGGTTTAAAGGATCATCAAATCATCTCAATAAAATTTGAAGACGTCGAAATTCTAAAATCTTTTTTTACAATGACTACAGGCATGATCTAATAATGAATTTTCTACTAAATAGTTTTCAATCCAAGAGCAATAAATTCATGATGAAATCAATAGCATTTATTAGTTTAGCAGAAACGCCGCTATCTCATATTAGGCGCCTATCTCATAATAGGGGGCTTTCCGCTAATAAAATTAAAGTAACTAAAGAAAAGTCTGTCAGAATATAAATAGCATCATCAGTTTTTTTTATCATTTCGATTTTATGAAGATTCGCGAGTAGAACGAGTGGATTTTGTAAAAACATGATGTTCGTAGATAGGTTCGAAAGTGGAAAAAGCGGATTGGATCGCAAAGAAGGTAGAATCGAGCAGGAAATGTAGCATTTTTTTTTTCTCTTCACAATGGTGCGTCTCATTTAATTTTGCCTTGTGATTTTCTTATAGGTACAGTAGCACCGGTGGCGAACTCATCGCAATCGAACCAGCCGTTCATCACAATACCGCTGAACGTCGCGATGAACGCGGGATTGTCCTTACCGGTGACCTCCAGGATGTCATCCAGGTCACCCACGACGACGACTTCGACGACAACGGCGGTAGCGGCGATGTCCGGCTGCAGCGACTTGCCTTCCGACCTGAGCAAAGATCGGGAATGACGCAGGAATTTTCCGACAAGCGGAGTCTCCGACGACGACGAAAGTAGCAGTTAAGCCTCTGCTTTCTCGCTAGTAACAAGCGGAAATTCGTCGTGCGAACTTGTCAGGCGAATCGCGGAAACGGATTTTTATGCCCGCGCGGATATCACCGGTCTTGTGATATTTCCACATCCGGGATAACATCGGAGCGAGTGATCCAAGTTTTCAAATGGATTACGAGCGACTATGACTCCATCGCTATGTGGGATTCTTCGCCTCCCTTTGTGCTCTCATTCTCGGGGACAGATGTTTGTGAACTTTTATACAAGGGAAACTAGGAGAACAGAATTTGCTAGTATGATCACGCACTTTTCGGTTAATAGGGAATATCAATATGAAATTAAATTAATAATGGGACAAGAGCGGAGTTTCTAAAGATGAGAAGAATAATGAACTTATCCTAGAAAAGTATACATTTGCAGGTTGATTGCTGATTGTAGATTGTTGATCACAGATTTTATCTCAAAATATAAACTCATGATAAACTCGTTGAGTGATAAACTCGTCAATTGTAACTACTCGATATATTTCTAAACATTAATACTACTTTGAAACGTTTGCATAAGTAAGTCATAGAAAACAAAAAACAGCCGAGATTTTATCTTTTCTTATTATTTTAGATCTTATTATTTTGTAAATTTTTATACTTTTTCACTCAGAACACATATTATGAAATTACTCGAAATGAATTCCGATTGGAATTATTTCGTTTTTTTCTAAAAGGTACAATAAAAACTTAGGGAATAATTGAATAGTTTTATAATATATATTCTGTATTTTTTACACAATATTTGATTTGTGATACCTTTCTAAACACATACATTCTAAGTCTTGTTTAATTAATTATTTTTGATTGATTATTAAAAAATAAAATTAGAAATATCTGACATCCTTAAAATTTGCATAACATCACATCAGTATTAGATGCTCGAATCGCATATATATCTGGCGAGTATCCAGATACGTGGCAAATGGACAGTCCGGTCAATACGCGTGTTCAAGTATTCGCGTCAATCGTTTTGTACCGCGGAATAGAACTTCTCAATCACATGTATACACATACACATGTATGTGTGAGGGTGTTATTGATATCCGCCACCTTCACTATCATAATATGCCTAATTTGAATCGCACTAAAATACTCGAATGACCGGAACAACGAATACACTATAGATGATCCTCAGTAGCGTATTCTGAGAATGCTCACTGCCAATTATGAGACTGACATCGCATACGAATGCAATACCTGTCCCGTTTAGATAGTCGCTTCGAGCGTTTTACTTTTGTATCAAACGATCACTTTACTTTTGTAGCGCAGTTTCGAATTATTTTTATTGACAGTTGAGTTGTTCGCTTCCGATATGTAATTATTATATCAAAAATAAATTATGATGAATCATGTTACAACACTAAATTAAATTCTTACACCACATTTTTTTTTATTTAACTTCTCAATGTAAATGGAAACGGACGAACGCTTCTTCGATATTTCATTTCGATGTCTCTATAAACTTCTGTATTTTAGAAGTAAATTCATTTTGTAATTATCGCGGCGTTGTTACTTATAAGTTCATAATTCTGAAAAACTAGAGAATGTTAATTATTATTTATCATTGGAAAACACGGAAAATCATACATTTCCAAATCGATCATATCTTGCAATGAGCAGAGGAAACCGATCGTGAAAAGCAGCAGTTCTTCTTTAATTTACAATCCTTGATTTATCGACTTGGACATCAGTTTCGCCCACGTATTGCGCATGCTGTTGATACGCATCAGTTCTTTTGCGCCTATTGAAGCATTAGAATCAAGTGTATATGTGGACCAAAATATATTTGAGTAAAAATAATAGTTTATGCTATAGAATTTCTTTTTTGTTTTAGATCCAATATATTTAAAATCTATTTTTATATAAGGAATTCTCCAATATTACACTGGATGTTTGAAAATTATTGTTAAAGAAAGATCTTTTAATTGTCGAAAGAACTAGTCTAAAAATATCAGACGATTCTAAAACTTTTTACAATATTTCTGATAAAATTTTTCAAACAATTTGCATTCTTCGTTTACTCCGTTTACTATAAAAAAGTTCGATGCATCAAAAATAAAAGTTTTCCAGAACGGATGTGTATTTTTTCACATGAATATTCGTGTTATTATACTGCGAGTATAAATTTTCTTATTGTCAGACATAAATGTTTCTCAGTCTGATGAACAAGTACTGCATCCATGTCACGATTTTTATGTAGAAACGATAAATTTCATCATTTGTATCGTGACATTTCGCTAATAGCGCAGGTGCGCGATGTGATCGCGGTAAAAAGGAGTACACGTTCGAGATAAAGCGGACAACATTTATGAAATAATGGACGACAACTTTCCCCCGAGTTTTTATCGGGCAACCGTTCGAACGACATCATCTTGCCGAAATGTATGTTGACGATATTATTGAGAGTATTACAGATCCGAGTATTTTGTCAATTAGTGCAAGTACTTATATGAAGTAGCCCACTGTCTATTCATAAAATACTTGTGCGAATTACAATATGTTTTCATCGCTATTAAATTAGTCTAAGAATCGCGATGAAAGATATCTAAGAAAAATCATGAAATCGTAATAATGCTAATAATGTATTATTGCAATTTCACGATTTACATTCTACAAGAGCCTACTTATATTGTTTTAAGAAAATTCTTACAAAATTATATAAATTAATTTGTGTACGTACACAAGAACGAATTACCTAATTATGAGAAATGTATGTGAGTTTAACTTTTAACTTCACTCTAATTAATCATATATCGAATCATGAATATCATTTTTCGCTTAGTTTATCTTATAGACAATAAGATTACGCATTCTTATGAAGTTATCATTATCGGTTTAGAAAAGAATGAGAGGGAGGTAGTTGAATCTCTCATACACACACTCTGTCTCTCTCTCTCTCTCTCTCTTTTTCTCTCTAAAGTATCTAGTTGAAGAAGTACGCTGTTAGAGTTGGATTCTGATATAATTCAATTTTTTCTAATGGAGCACAGATGCTAAGAGCAGAGAATGTGCAGTCTCCAATTTACAGATATGATTAGTCTCATGATATAAGATCTTTTTATATCATGATTAATCCATTCTTACGCGTTTCAATTCAACAGATCTCAATTATGATTTTCATTTTGATGTTTTTACATGAAAAAATATATGCCCCTAGTTCATAGTATCGTATCTTCATATATTATTAGTTTAATTTTTATTTATAATCGATTAGAGTCCGCGACGATTCGAGCAGTTGTGCATAAATCAAACTGTTAATGACAAAATCATATCTTGATATAGTAACTTATTTAACATTTTATTTGTCGATGTAGATATAGAAGGACTTGTTTAATTACATATGATGGAAACTGTTTAATGGTTCTGTCACGATATATTAAGTGTATGAAAAATATAACGATAATTTCCGGCAAGCTACTAATGAAGTTCGATTTATCTTCGGCTCGAAAGCGAGTTTTTACGAAGACGGTCGTAAATGTAATAAGCGATATTCAAATCAATCGGGATCTTTTATGAAAGCGATTAATTCGATTTTCGAAGATGAAAAGTGACGTGCATGGTTTATTGTTATGAAAATTGCAACTTATGGATCAGCATAAATATAGCGCGATGAAAACTCGAGATAATAAACACGGATAAATATAGCACAAGAATTGTATGATGTAATATAAATCACATACGATGTTTAGAATGCTGTAAACGGCGATCGTTATATTGCAAATGATCCGAAGTTGCGACGCAACTCTTGATGAATTTGTAAATCATATGAATCTTGCAGGACAGGACGTTTGTTGCGACGTCATATATCTTAGAACGTGCAATATTGAGAACTTCCAAGTTGGAAGACAATTGTTATTGTTTTAGTAAAAGTAATCTAGCTCTCACTGTACGAATAGACACGTATAGTAGTGTGGATAAAACAAAACGAAGTATTTGCAACATGATATATTGTCGAGTTAAAAAGAATTAAATCTTTTTAAATGAAAAAAGAGAGATAGTTTAAATAATAATTATTATACAATATTATTATTATATTATTATCTTTTTTATTTAAATAATAGTAATGTAATAGTAATGTATGTTATTAATATAATATAATATCACATTAAAAATCTAAAATTATTGATAATAATTATCATTTACATTTATTTCTCTATTAATTCATTAACGATAAATTCTAAATTTTTCGAAAAAAAAAGTACTTAAGTTACTCTTTACTCAAACAAAGCTAATAATGTAAGATAATGTGAAAAGTTCTTTTATTTTATTCATGTTACTCGCTTATTTATAATGGATATTTCGCGCCCTCAGTTTTACGTGTGCGCTTTAGACTTTATTGGAGTCTCTCTTGTTTTAATTATTAATACCGTAGGTTATAATTTGAAATTGCTTCATCTAATCGAAAACGCTTGCGTTAAAATGTTATAATTTTGTAATGGTGTAAGTTAAATTCTCACGATTTAGTCATTAATAAAAAATGGACAGAAGGAGAGATAAGAGAATCACATATAAGAAATTCTCTGAGATTTTCTGAGCGCAGAAAAAAATTTTGTTATAAATATCGTATCCAAATCAATTTATTTATCTAGAACACCATATAAAGGTACGAATTTCGAGCGAAGAATCCCATGAAAGACGAGCAATAACGTGTATATTACGTTTTACTTTACCTATTTTATATATAAATATTATATATATATATATATAGATAGAGATATATATATTATATATATATGTATACACTATAACTTTTTTATTACTTCTGTATTGAAATACTGCAGCGTGAAGAGTGTTTGTAACAGGATGCCGTAACGAATGCAAAACAAAAATATATAAAATCCACGTGTCATCGTTTTCTTTCTTTTTTTTTTTTACACTAACTTTAGATAATAATCGCATCAATTGTGTGCTATTGTTAAAGTTGTTGCGAAGTACAGGATGAAGAAGAAGAAGGAATGAAATACAAGTTATGAGATTGAATATCTGAAATTTTAACTGATTGCTTTTACTGCTTTCCTAATATTTTTTTATATCAAAGAAGAAAAATTTTTTAAATTGAAAATAAAGCTTCAGCTATTTAAAAAATGTTTTTATATTGAAGGATAAGAAAAACACTTAAAATTGAAAGTAGAACTTCAATTAAAAAATTACAGCATTCAACTTTATTAAACAAAAATTATATCGATTTAAAATAAATAATATTAATATTTAAACTCTGAAATCATCATTAATATTTATCTCGTTAAATTTTTTAAAAAGTCAAGCTCAGTAATATAAATATAAATTCATATTGTTGAATATTCCGTAGAACATGATCAATAAATTAAATTAATTTAATTGTTTTTACATAAAAATTATTTGGTAAAATTCAATTAATATTCAATTTCTAAAATCGTCTAATTATTGACATTGAATTTAATTTGAATCAAGTCTTTAAAGATCTTTGATCACGCGAATTATGATATCTTGCGTACAAAAACATTATATCGCTATCTGATATCTGATATCTGATATAATGTTCAGAGCAAACTAAAATATCATCAACTGTTTTCCACGATGAGTTACAATTGTTACATTCGAGAACAATCCCCAGATCGTATAACATTGCACTTCATTTTCATCACTGAACGTCCCGCCTCGATCGATGGTCGGGTATTTCAAAAATTGTTCTTCTCCTTTGCATTTGTATCTCATAAAGTCGCGTGGTGATTGGCCAGCCTGGGCGACGAACGCAGTAATGTGCCGTCATGGCGACGCTGCCGCCGCGGAAAAATCCAACTCCTACAAAAATTTCGAAGCAGCACTTGACGCCGTTGCAAACGCTTCTGCAGCTGGGCTTTCCGAAACACCGGGCGTATGTATGGCCCCGCGAACATAAGGAATCATGTTTACGGTGCCGTTCATATGGCACGTTGTCCCGCGTAAACACACGTCGCCTACTCACTGTAAACAAACAGCTGTCAAACGGCTTTGGGTATCTCTGTCTTGCGAGACTCATTCTTGATCGAATTAACTTTGTTCCCAGTTGTTGCTCAGACGAAACAGATTATTCCTGTCCTTTAAACAAGACGTATTTCTTTGCGTTATCCAAAGTTGCTACTGTTGCCGAAATATTGCTGGTAGTTCTGATACTGAAAGATGCATATTTGACACGTTTACTTATTATTAGGAAAATGTTAGGATAATTTATATTTATACTCAGCGTTGCTGATGAAAATTGTATATTCTCAGGGAAAAGGCGTTAGCTGCAACAGGACACCGTGGCATACAATTAGCATCAGATTGGTTGTTGGCTCATGTAAGAGATCCGACTCTGGACTCTGATACTCAACGGCAATATGTTTTATATGCTTGCCCTACCGGACCGTTAGCTGAACAACTCGAGCTGTTTTGGTCGGAGAGTAAAGACCTAGGATGGAATGGTGCTCACAACTTTATACCGCACATTACTCTTGTCTCCTTCTTTGACGTAAGATATTTTATGTGTATTTGACAATTTATTTGTCTTGGACATTTTAAAAATCTATGTTCAAATATGAAATTTGTTATTTTCAAAATATTTTTTGTAGGCTCCTGATGAGTTTACAAAAGAATTAGTACACACTCTTGAGAATGTGGTTCATCAGGATGGATTGCACGAACATATTGAGCTGGAGACATATGTATCACCTAACTTTATGGGCCTTTTCGTCAAAGACGTGAATGCGGAGTGGTTGAAGAATATTGCTCTTCGCTATGTCAATAAAATTGCTGCTTTAGGTATCACTGCCGAACCACAAGTAAAATCTCTGCATCTTACACTGGCTTACCAATTTCCCAGCAATTTGTTTCAACCTCTCCGCTCGATGGTCGAGAAACTAGGACCAACTGCATCGGCCAATTGGGAGCTCAGATTATATTCAAGAGATTCGAGATTACAGAATTCGCACGTGCATAAAGTGACACACGCCCATGTGCCACGAGAACACGATGAATTAGAATTGAGAGTAGGTGATTACATATATGTTCCAGAAGGAGCGTGTAACGCATCCACGGATGGTTGGGTGGAAGGTGTCTCTTGGTTGACCGGTATATCAGGTCATTTGCCGTTGAATCATACCAAGAGGACTGCGGAATCGGACTCGTGGACGTTGCATGCCACTATGCCGATCACCGACAATAAATATGAAAGCGCGGAAGAGGAGGAGATACCAAAAGTCAGAAGACCGCCAGTTTTGTCTCCAAGTGATTCCATCGATACCCCTGATGGGATTCCCACTGCAGAGGAGCCGGTAATTATTTCTAGAAAATATATCTTGCAGAAAATCATCGGCGAATTTATAATCTGTTGCTTTCGAATAGATGGCAGCGTCGGAAGCGCCGGAAACACCTTCTAGGGAGATCTTCATATGTCGACACGGTGAGAGGGTGGATTTTACCTTCGGCGCATGGATTCCGTATTGCTTTGAATCGAATGGTTGTTATGTACGTCGTGACTTGAACATGCCCAAAGAAGTACCATCCAGGAATATCCAGGATTTCCAAAACGATAGCCCGCTGACGACTGTAGGTGAGATGCAGGCAATTTTGGTAGGCGAAGCCATGAAATCGTCTAGTATTAAGATAGACGTAGCCTTCACGTCGCCGTCGTTACGTTGCGTTCAAACGCTCGCCCATATCTTAAAAGGTTTAGAATCCGATATTCCAGTTAAAGTAGAGCCAGGCTTGATAGAATGGTTAGCATGGTATCCAAATGGTATACCCGTTTGGATGACCTCCGAAGAGTTGGTAAAGGCGGGTTTTAATGTGGATACCGATTACGATCCGATTGTGAAAGCTAAAGAACTTCCACCAAAAGAGAATGCCGCGCAGTATTATGAACGCAGTTATGATCTGATCAAGAAGATTATAGAGAGCACAGTTGGTAATATTTTGATAGTAGCACATGCCGCTTCTCTGGCTGCTTGCACCAGACAGTTGACCGGTGGTAGAATACCCCCGGCTGCTGAAGTCACTAGATTAGTTCAAAGAGTACCTTACTTGGCATGTTTGATGGCACGTCAAGATATTAATGGCTGGCAACTCCATCCTCCTCCTTTCCCACCGATCACTCATACCAGTAATAGCAGATTCGATTGGAAGGTTTTAATGTAATAATATATTGCACGAATTTTTGTTGAGGAAGACACTTTACAAAGCCTATATAAATATAAAAGACTGTTATAATACAATGAATTTTTATGCAGGGCTTTATCTAATGTCAATGACACTGAAATGTTCAACGAATTAAGAAAAAAAATTTTTCCAGGATATATCATTGATGTATAATAATATTGATAAATACGATAAAAACTAGTCGATCGCGCACGCAGTTAAACATTTACTTCCTCGAATTATGATTAATACGGGTATTGAGGTATAGTTTATTCTTTAATTATGGATATAGAACAAATACTAGCCAATATGTTATTGGTATCATGCTATACCAATTCGGTAAATATCTAATATATAAGCGACATACTAGTCTTGATTGGACGTATTTT